>NC_068938.1:223913107-224097512 GCF_016801865.2 Culex pipiens pallens
TTTCCGTCTCTTTTGTGTCGCTGTTCGAGTGCATGGGGTGATTGGTCATTATAATTAAATAATGGCATCAGTAGTGCGGTGCCTGTGTGGACGCGCAGTCCTGTTTTTTTTTCGTGTTATTTTCCGTCTCTTTTGTGTCGCTGTTCGAGTGCATGGGGTGATTGGTCATTATAATTAAATAATGGCATCAGTAGTGCGGTGCCTGTGTGGACGCGCAGTCCTGTTTTTTTCGTGTTATTTTCCGTCTCTTTTGTGTCGCTGTTCGAGTGCATGGGGTGATTGGTCATTATAATTAAATAATGGCATCAGTAGTGCGGTGCCTGTGTGGACGCGCAGTCCTGTTTTTTCGTGTTATTTTCCGTCTCTTTTGTGTCGCTGTTCGAGTGCATGGGGTGATTGGTCATTATAATTAAATAATGGCATCAGTAGTGCGGTGCCTGTGTGGACGCTCAGTCCTGTTTTTTTTTTTTTTTTTTTCGTCTCTTTTGTGTCGCTATTTGTGTACATGGGGTGATTGGATTTCTTCTTCTTCTTTTTTCATTTATTTTTTGATCGCGCGTTCGTTGGCCGATGAATTTTATTTTTGTTCTCTTTATATAGTTTTTGATAGAAACGATCCGATTTTTGTTTTTTGAGACAAGCAAGTCGTATTGCTGGATTAAGTCCTTTCCATATCATCGAGGATCGGAAGGCACGTCGACGGATATGTTTTAAGGCTTATGACATAAAATAATTTTAATGAATGAAGCCCTTCCCACATCACCGTTGATCGGAAGGCACGCCGACGGAGAATCGCGGTCGAATTAATACTATATTTAAATCCCTAGATAGGTATCTTTCCGCAGCCGGCTGCCTAAGATTTTTAAAATTTCAACCGATAAACAAATTGCTCATGGTCGCATCACCTACCACAGTGAATCCTGACCTCATACCCATCTTACTAACCCCTCAAAACTCATGTGATACTTTGTCGGAGACGCAGTCGATTTGGCGGTCCCATCACTCAAGTATCGGCTAACATTCCCATCCACTTCCCCGTGTCTTACCACTGGTCGTGGCCGGCGTCGGTATTGATCAGCACGATAGGGACCTTTGAAAATTGCGAAGGGGTGATGATTGGTTCCTACTTTTCATCTGTGGTCCACGGAGCAATGTTTGGGGGTCCTGGTCAATAACGAAGTAGCAGCTACGGGTAGACACCAATGCTATGCTATGCTATGCTAAACATACTACTTTTGGCTGAAACTTCGTCTCAAATCAAATTTTACATCTGAAACGGAAATGTTACGAGCAGAACTATATTTGCCACTATCTTGTCTGGAAAATCCTTCAATAGAGCCGTCGTTCGTTTAATATAAGGGCATTTCTTTCAGAAGAAATAAATACAAACAATCGCAGTGTTCATATTAATTGCAACAATGAAGCAATATTTAATACTTTATTTCATTCAATCATACCTCAATTCAACTGATTTTAATGTCTCTTGTGTTTCCTGTTCTCGAAAATGTTTGTTCCTTGATTTTCTCATCTGTACTTGTGTTTTACTCAGTTATTCTGCCTGTTCTTACTCTTATTATCCTTGTGTATTCTATTTTGTGGTTTTTAATTATAGGGTTGTTTTCAATACAGTAATATGAATTTAGCTTTTTTATATTTTTTTGTTTTTTTTTTCTCATCAGCTTAATTGCTCATGATTTTTTTTGTGTCTCAATTTCAATGGATTTTTATTCTTTTTTTAAAGATACACAGCTATACTTCTATTTCTAAACCTTTTTTTTGCTTACTCTTGTAGGGTTGTTTTTCTGTTGCACATTTTAAAGGATTTGTTTCCGTGTATGTACGTTTTGCTCCATATTAAATCCATATCTCACTTTCTGCTTCTTCACACACTGCTTAGTAGTAGTATAAATTGATAGAATCACTCCTCTTTTCGTTCAAGTTTTTTAAACTTAATTTTTTTTGTTACTTTAAAAACATTGATTCTTATGTCTTAGTTTTGATAAAGTTTTCTGCTTTCATAAAAAAATATTTAGAAAAGAACAAATTATCTCATTAAAAATGGTCTTGCTTTAAATTAAAACGTGGTTTCTTGGTTGTTTTACAATAACTTTGCATTTATTTACAGTGCATTTTCAATTGAAAAAAAAACATAAAGAAAAAAATCAAGAATAATAAAAATTATAATAAGCAATTGTTTCAATAAATAAAAATCTGCACGGTTTGTTAAAATAAAAATAGTTATATTAAATATAATAATAATAATAGTTTAATTACACTATGTACAATGTTCAACATGATAATTCTCCACAAGCGAAAGCTTTCCAATCGCAAAAGAATGCAGAGGTAGTCACTCGAGTGTTATTTTTCTGTGCTTCTTTTGAAAAGTAGGATTAAAAAATCTGATACAGTGTGAAATTATTTAAAACAAATCAATAACTTCCGTGTAGTTTTTTTTTTCTGCTCATGGAGTTACAGCTTCGTACTGTCACTTTAACTGTAATATCCTCTGCCCTAAAATATTTTTGCACGTTTGTTCACCATGTACCTAGTATTGAACTGTCTCGCTGTATTCTTGTCTCATGCGTACTCACTTAGAAATTAGGAAAAAAAAATGTGCCGGCAATGTTCCCATTCTTGTTTCTCTGCACACCCCTCAAATTCCATTATCAGTACCATTTTGGTACATATTGCGTTCATTTCACCTAGTTCTGGTATGTAGTGTGTTAGATGATTCCAGTTTCCAGTAAAAATTCTCATCTGAATGGACTTAGTATCGTTTGGAACATTTTGTTAATGTGTCAAGGTGTTGTCCTATCCGCTAAAAACTGCTCAGCGTACTCTGTCTTCTGTTTGGCTTGGTTCATTTCTAATGTGTTTTTCCCCGTTTTTTTAGTTTTGCCTCAAAAAGGGAGGGAATCTGATTCTGCTACCAATCACTTCTGGCCAGCCAGCATTTCCAATAGCTCACGTGGAGGGGAAAAAGAGATCCTCATTTAATAAAATATCAACATTGTTTGCATTTGCTTTGTTCATCTCTGGTTTGTTTGTGTTCTTTCTGATCCTCCTCCATCCAATCAATAGGAATTTTAGTAGTTTTTCGTACTGATCCACTACATTTTGTGATTAGTTTTCTTCTGTTGTTGTTTTTTTTTTTTTTTGTTATAAAATATTACCGTTCTAGTATAGTGTACCATTCTTACAGTTAAGATTTGTACAGTTGTAAAAACTGATCTGCCTCTTTTTCTGCTTGTATGCTTTCTGTCAGTTCCATCGTGATTCTATATGATGTTTATGCTTCGAGAAGCACTTTTTGAATAGTGGTGGTTGCGGCGGATGTTGAGGTGGTAGAAGTAGACGAAAATCCCTGGGGACAATTGCGGGCGGGAGAGGGTGAGGGTGATTTTTTGGAAAGGTTTAGTGGTGCATCAGTAGCACCCGTCGTTGACCCACCGGCAATGTCAACCTGCAGTTCCACAAGTCGGGGAGACGGCGTTGGAGCCGCCACTGCCACCGGTTGAGGAGAACCGATGGAGCCAGTAGTGGTGCTGGCCTGAGCCACTGACGTGACTGGCGGGGAGATCGATGTCGAATGTGGGGATTGGAAATAGCGAATGCTATTACTGCTGCTGCTGCTGCTGGAAGAAGAGGAAGTATCTGCACTTCCGGTGGAATTGAGCGATGGGGAAGGTGTTTGTTGGCGGGTTGTAGTAATGACGCTCGTTGGTCCACCCTGCCATCTGGTATTGCTGATACTGCTACCATTACCGCTACCGGAGAACGGACAACCGTTACCAGAAGACGATGAGCTGCTGCTGCTACTGCTACTACTTGAAGCAAGTGGTGACACGGAGGAAGACCTCGGGCTGCACACTAACAGGCCGCTCCGGTACGAGCCCTGGTCAGGATGATGCTGGGACTCCCTCATGATGTAGTTGTGTATGATGTCCGAGCGTTTCATTTGCTCCGGCGTCATTGTGGGTTGTTCCATCAATGATTTGGCTAGGACCGAGTGTGTGCTGGATAGGGAAGACGATTGATGGCTGTTGGGGGGTGTCGCTGCCTGATGTTGATGGTGGTGAAGGCTTTGGTGTGGTGACTGATGTAGTGGTCGCGTTAAATGCATATGAAGCTGGGATTGCGGCTGCTGGGGTGAAGATTGTCCCGGTCCCGCACTGCTGTGCTGTGATGACACCACAGAGACCGACGATGATGGTTTAGGCGAATGTGATGAGAGTGTTATCGTGGACGAAGATGAAGAACTTGGCGCAGGTTCCGCTTCGCTCTCTCGGTGGCGCATTGCTCGGAATTTTTTGTGCGGCTTGTACGCTTCATCCATTAAGCTGTTGGTATCGTACAGTGGGGGAGCCTGCAGGACTCGTTTCAATACTGGCATGTTTTCTACGATGTGCCGCTTCTCGTCCGACTGATCTTCCAACGACGATCGTGGACTGGAGCAAGACGATGATCCACTGCTGACCGGTTTATGATCAAGCTTTTCATTGCCGGACTCGATGCCAGAATCGGTGGGGGAGTCAAGCTTTCGGTAGCGAACGTGATGTGTACCAACAGAACGAATCACTGGTGTAATTGTTAGTCCGTTTTGAGCCAAATGCGCCGTACCGCCGATTATGTCATCCTCTGCTGACGATCCGGAACTAGCTCGATGGCGAATGGGACATTGTCCCGACAGGGTAGCTGCCAGTAAGGGTGCCGAAGCACTGAGAGACGATGCGGAATGAGAGTACTCGGAAGTTTCAGCTGATTCAGTGCTAGACACCGAGCCCATGGGACTCTTTGCTGCATCTTCTACGTTGTTGCCATCACAGCTCCACGTGTTCGAGTTGGGGCTTTTGGCGAGTTCTTCCTCTGCATTCCACATTTGCTGGCGTAACATTTCCTTATGTTCAGTACGGAACACGACCAGCTTCTCAGTATGCAACGTGCTCAGTGTCCTCAAATCTGGCATCGTTCTCAAAAGCTCTTGCATGAACTCGGGTTTGTCTGGCCGATTTTGGGACACGATAGACTGTAGGCAACACTTAAGCTTGCTGTACATTCGTTCTATGAGCTCTACATTTCGCAGTCCAGGTCGATCGGGTGTGATCAACACGATGGCACAGAACAGACCAATCTCTGCATCTGTCAGGTTCATCGAATTCATTCGCTCGGCAAAGTTGAATGTCGAATCCACTAGGAAACGTGCATTAGCACCATTCTGAATGGCATCTCGGCGCATAACCTGGCCGTTCAGACAGATGATTGAGTTGATTTGAGTATCGAACATGCAGATCAGTCGCACGAACAGAGCATCAAAAAGACCTGCTTTCAAGAGCGTGAACTTATCATCCTGAGTCAATAGTTGGAAGCCGGGAATCATTCCAGCAAAGTCGATCACTCCTCGGATGACGTGAGCAAAACGCTGACTAAACTCCTGCTCGGACTGAAGCTCGGGAGCCGGGTTCAAGGGACATGCCTGTAAACAAAAATGAGAACAGATTTGTACTGGTTAGTATTTTAATTTAATAGAATAACTGAAAATCTTAAATGTAGTTCCTAGCTTCTCCTAAGCACAACCGTTTGAACGATACACACAAAACGCACAAATACAGACTTGTCTGCTTGCCTGAGCGCTTGCGTGCAAGGTGTGATTGTGTATGTGACCAGGAAAATTGCTTCCTTATGCTGACCTTGAAAATTATTGATATGCGGTAGCGGTATGTGTGTGTGTGTTTTTTTTTGCTGCCATGAGGAGGAATTCTGATCGCAAAACTATTTTTGGTTGTACCAAGGCCAACGTGGACGTCAATGTCTGCGATTGTATGGTCAATTGAAGGAAGAGACACCACCACACAAAGGTAAACGTGCTGTCTTAAAAAACATTCTAGCCACACTCGGCCAATAATGCGAAAAGTTGATCCAAATGACCTTTATCGCTGCGGGAACATTTTGCATTCATATTTTTTTTTCGCTGAATCCATTCAGAATGGCTAGTGAGGAAACAAAATTTTCAAGGCATTCTTTGTGTCCGTCAATACTATTGGCTATCGTAGTGGCGGTGAGCAAACATGTTAGCAGGCTATGCGTTTAATTAGGGGAAATATGCCCATTTTAATCACTCTAAGCCGTTCGACCAATTCTCATCACTTTTGCCGTTTTCCGCTATTAAATCAACATTTTCAGATGTATCAACAATGGAAAGTTGCTTGCTCACTTTTGTTTGAGCTATTTATTACTTTGGAACAGTCAAAAACACTTTATGAAAGCTGTAATTCATGATCAAAGTGCTGATAGGCCGATAATAGAAATAGGCTGAGAAAGGGTATAGTTCCCCTATCAACACGCGGTCTGTGTGCGAGATATCGCGAGACACGCAATAAAAACGTTGTTTCTGGCTTCAGAATGCGCGCCTCTTTTTGGTGGAGGTGAGTGACTGAGTTCGCACTCTGAGTGCGATTGTAGTGACGCTTTGGCTGTGTGTTGGTGGATCGATATGACGTTGTCGTCCTCGCGCTTGTAGACGCCAAGCAACTTGACCGCGCGCGCGAACATTTTATTCTTGCTTGCCTTTGCCTCTCTCGTGTATTCTGCTGCGGCTTTTTGTTGTTTTTGTTGTTGGTTCTTTTGGCTACCAGTTTGATTTAGCTGGGGAGAGCACGCGTGAGCACAGCACGCCAAGGTCGACGAACTGGGTTCAAGGTTTTACCATGGCGTATTGGATTTTGTTTTTTTTTTCTGGGTAGAGATGCTCTCGGAAAATGGTGGAAGTTCGTCATGATTTATTTGCAAATATTTGCGTAGACGAACACGTACCCATTTATCAGAAATCGATTGCTTTAACGCTAACAGTATAGTGTTAATACCTCGCACGTTCAGCGATCTACGAAACGATACACGATCGATCGAATGCTTTGACCGATCATGAACCTGTGTGCTTTTCCTTCACGAACTTCAAGTTGACATTCAAAGCGTGCGGCGTCACTCAATCTAATAGGCTTGTGGTAGTGCAGTTGGTAGCGAATGTGTTTTTAAATAAGCACCAGGCCCGTTCAACATGCACTCCAAGGTCCTATAACCGTATATTCTAGTCGAGTTTATTTCCGCATTGTCTGTCTGTCTGCTGTTTAGGTGTTGTTGTTTTTTTTTGCTGGCTGCCACTTGTTAGCGCTCGATTAGAGCAATAAAAAAAGGCAAAGCGCTTAGAATCGGCGCGTAAATCGCGAAGCGCACGTGGGGCTGCTCGTCGAATACGCGCGCGTGCTTCCTCGAGTTTCGAGGGTATTAAACCATGATGCTAAGGGGTTACTCGGGAGATTTCGAGGTTTACCTAATTCAACGTGTTTAATATCGCACAAACGACTCGCTTCCGTACTGTGATACAGAGAGAACTTGGAGCAGAAACGCTAACCCGTTTTGTGTTTCATTTTACAGTCGCCATCGCCAGTCATCTTCAAGGTCAATGTCAACTACTACTGAGTCATCTACTACTACCATACACATTTTACCACTGTCATGGTCATGGTGGTAGGAATGTTGGTGTCGCTAGAGAGTTCTCACTACAGAAAAGGGGTTCGAGAGGGAATATAGAAGTGAGAGAACGATGACCTTGAGTTGTTTTTTTGCAAATGGTAGACAATCGCGGCTTGAAAAATTGACAGCTTGTTTACTATTTGTTTCACTTATTGAAATCTCAATCCTACGTTAAGCTAATAACTTCTTTATCGCACAAATTTAAAACATACATAATCTAATAAACTGAAGGTAAAGAAGTCCCATATTAAAAAAATATATAAATTTATTGAAAACTAACTAGTATTAAATTAAATTTCACGAACATCTATCAAAATTGAACAACTTGCCGGTTTTACCCTTCCTGATGACACTGAAGCATTTTATGTGTAAAACAAATGTGTCTCAAATTTAAGCATTTTATGTGTAAAACAATTGTATGATTTGATCATACGCAATGATTTTCATCTCTTTAAAGAGGAATAAGAAAACCCTCACCAAAATTAATCACAATGTGTTATGTGTACTACAACAGTACAGACTAGATTATCTAAAAATCTTTTTACAAAAAGCAGATAATCGCACCATGCTCAAAATAATGTTTTTTAAAGTGTTTTTGTTTTTTTCATCTTAACATTAAGAGCGAGTCCACGAGCAAAGCATACCCATCTCGCACCAATCTGTCTGAAATTTTCAGGGGTTGTTTGTACATATACATATAGCTTCTGGCCAAAATATGAGCACTCTAGGTCAACGGGAAGTGGGGCAAATCGGGACACATAGTATGAAGGTTAAAAAACGTCAAAAATCTTAAAAAAGGCTATAACTTAGGCAAAATTCAATTTAATTTCAAAATTCAAAATGCATCTGAAATGGGCTTAAAATGCAACAAAATGCAGGGGAAGCATCCCAATTGGTTAAATCTAAAGGGAGTTATTGGCATTTTAGTAAAAAAATAGCATAATTTTCAAACTCAAATAAAAAAGTGTTCCATCCAGATATCAACTCGGTTCGACCTGCAGCTTGTAGAGGACATCTGGGACTACCATCTGAGACTGAGAACGCTTTGGGTAAGGCAGTTTAACATATTAAATAGACACTTTTACTTTTAGTGATTTTTTTTGGCTGTAAATTTTTGCTCGCGGACCCCTTAGATCAAATTTTTCTGTGATAATTTCATCATATTCGTGTTCCTGAGACAATTTCACAACAGAAACATGCAGAAAAATGTTTATTTTCATCCATCTTTACCCTTTAAAAAATTAAAGTTAAAAAAATCTTCGATTCACATTTATTGAAAATCAAGTTCGTTTCCAAGGATACTAGATGACACCAGAAAAAAGCAGCTTCTTAATTTTTTTAACTTTCATTTTGTAAAGGGTAAAAATGGATGAAAATAACAATTTTTCTGCAAAAAATCTAAAAAAAAAATTGGTCTAAGTGGGTTTCGCCTTGGTTAAGGTTAATTTTATGTGTCTACAAAAATAAAGTGAAAAAATTGAAGGTTGTGTAAGTTACGGACAAAAGTCACTTTTTGATATAATATTTGAAGTTTACATAACAAGTTTTATAAAACATCAGGTTCTCGAAAACATTGAAACCTTTTAAGTAATGTTTAGCCTAGCGAATTGTCTTGCTCAAATCAGAATGGCTTGAATTTTACAATGAACTCATACGAAAAAAAAATCTATTTCCGAAATCGTGAATTTTGTTCATGAATTTGAGAACCACGCAGTAATATATTCACGTTTATATTACAAATGCACCATACTCATGAATAAATTCCTTCGTGGTTCTTAAAAATCATGAACACAATGCACGATTTCGGGAATTCTTTTTTTTCTGAGCAATTGATAATCTTAGTTTAATAATGAACAGTTGACTATACATTTGAAGTCATTTGAATATTCAAAGATGGTTAAACTTTACACAGTAACTCCTTCATTCTGAGAAATAGGTTACCTTCAAGCAAATGTTTGTTCCAAAGCATAAAAGAGTGTTCAGATGAACTTTGAAAAATGGAGTTTTAAACCTTCGAAACAGAAAATAAAAGAACCAGATTTCGATATTGAGGTTTTAAACATAGCATTTAAAAAAATATATTTTTTGTGTTAGGTTGTAGTGTTATCTCAGCCTATCTCCTAAAACATAATTTTATTAAAATGCTAAATGAAAATATCAACAACTCGACAGTATACTCACCAGAGTTGGCATGGAGTAGGAAGGACAGTCGCGAGCCCGTTGTCGCATCGAGGTGACCTTTTCGCGCGTAAACTCGCACGTCTCCATGTGGGCTCGCAGCACAGCGGCCAGAAGCCGCGGCTGGTCGTCCAGTTCGGTGGCCAGCGCTCGTTGGTTTCCTCGATTCTGGGTGCTTTGCTGCATGGCCGCCAGGATGCGGGCCTTTTCGCGCTTCGGCACACGACCAAATCTGACAGCTGTAACGAGAACAAAAATTACGGTTTGATTAATAAGATTCGAGATGCTTCAATATGGTCAAGAGAGTAATTTAACATTAAAGTGTAGAGGTATCACCCTAACCTAAGCCCCGGCATCGAAAACCTTCTGATCAGTCGATCCTTGATTCTAGCAGATCGGAAGTGGAGCTTGGCTGCTTTCAATGACAAATTTTAAAGCGTTGCTGCCGGTTTGAATGACACACAGCGAACAAAGCAGACTTTGGAGGATTCGTAGTGACCTTCCACTGAATTCGAACGCGCAGCCTGCTCGGCTTGTTCTGTCGTCCAAGTCTGCGCAGTGCAAGATGGTCGCAGTAAGCGACAGCGAAAAACAAAAAAAAAAAAACGAAACGAAACTATCAAGTCAATGCATCGCGTCGTTTTCATGGTGCTTTATAACCTAGTTAAGTCAGTCAGTTCCGTGTCAATCGTTCGAAGCGAAAGCCTATTATGACCTACTAAGTGAGTGAGCTCGGTGGTGGCGTTCACTTTCTGTTTCACTGCTGCGTGCCCCATTAGTGAGCATCGCCAGTGTGCGTAGGTTGAACGACCCCAGCCGCGCGCCACTGTGGTAAAGTGCCTCGAAAGTCAAATCCTCAAGCGCACTCTGGTTTAATGACCTTCTCAGACGCTTTTCACTTTTTTTTTCGCATGTACAGACGACGGCGGTCTTTGCGTTTGTGAGTGGAATTTTCGGCCACGTTTTTTTTTCTCTTTTCTTCTTTTTTGCATCGGCATCCACCTCGTCGAAATTCACTTTCTTTTATCAAGCGGCGCGAGCCTCTTTAAATTTGAGCGAACGAGGGTGCAAGTGGAAAGTGAATCGATACTAGCCTCGAATAAGCCATAGAGTTGTAGTTGTAATAGTGCGCTAGGTAGTGGTAGTAGTAGATGCTGCATGGGGCGAAAGGAAAAGAGAGGCCAAGATAAATAAAGGAAAAGTGTGTTACTTTCACGCGTCGCGTCGCGCAGTTGATGCGCGTTGATCGCGTAAAGCCAGCCCCAGGCCGTGCGCGCGCGAGAGAGTTCGCGGCGGCGCGAGAAAACGAAAACACACGGCAGACGAATTCGGAACTTGAAGCCGTCCCCCCCCCCACGCTACCGGTTTCCTCAGCAGCAGACGTGGTCGGACGAGAGAAGGGGGTCGAATTGAATGGGTGAAATGGGGGTATGTGTTTAATAGAGAAATTACAAACAACAATTCACTGGGAATAGATACAAAACGAAACGAGAAAAAAAAAGCAAAACATGCAAACGTATCGATGTTTTTGGCCTTTTTTGTTGCCTTTCCCCGCTCGGAAGGTCTCGATTTCAATAGTGCCACGGGTCTCATCTTCATTTAATAGGCGAATGGAAACCGGCACAATAAGCGCAACTCGATGAAGGTAAGAGTGGTGCGTTTCCTTATTTCACTTTCATTTTGAAAAGTTGCTGTGGGGATACATCGAATTAAGCAGGCAATGTGTGTTGTTTAACATCGAGTCCGGGTGGAATTGAGAATAAAAAATCTCAATTCCACGAAAACAGTTAAATCTAATTAATAACCTAAAATGGCACAAAACCAAATATTTTACGTGATCCAACAACCTGTGCTCCTTTTCTCCGCTCAACGTACATTTGCTCTTGGTAACGCAAAAGCTCTCTATTTTGCTCACCCGGCGAAATGTACAACCACCGCCCGCATCGACATGGACTTTGGAGAATCAAGGTCAAAGATCATCGCAGTGTGTATATGTACTGAGCAACGAGAGGTCAAATGTAACGAGTGGGGTTGAAATGTATCAACCGCCCACGTTCAAGTTACAAATGTCATGGAGGGCGAAGAATAAGGTATAAAAACTCTTTTTGTCAACCTACGTGCATTATGATAAGAAACAACTCCCTTCAGTATTCCTTTTAAAATGGGTAGTTCTTCACTCATTTTCTATGATTTGTGTGGTTTTTCCTTGGTGTAAATTGGAACTTTTTCTTTGGTACTTTGCTTTTCCTTTTTTCTGTGTTAAACTTGTAGTTGCTAATCTTTTTCACTTGTACACACTTGACAAGATTATGTTGTCAATTGCAGCAATTTTGTGCTTTTCATATTGTTTCACTTGAGAATTGATATGCTCCGTCACCACACACGTCGAATTGCGTTTCCAATTACGATCCATTCAGCGGCATCGGTGGACTCGATAAGGAGATTTATGCTGCACGCCCCACTCAGTCGCAGTAACCCATGCCAGGCAGAGGCGGACTTTCACTAGCTACCACCGACGATATAGCTTCCAAAGCCTACTTGTGTTCACTGCTCTGATTTTTCCTCGTACATTAACTCTCTCTTCGATATTTTTTAAATGATTTCTGCAACTTTTTTTCCACTCGTAGTTTAGTTGAGCACAATTTTTCGCAAATTTTATTTGATAACGTATAGATGCTTCCCGAATCGATAAGCTTGTAACAGCTCAATGCACACACATTTACACATACAGCTAGTTGAGATCACGCATGTTTCCTTTATTCCTAGACTTTAAACTTTTTGGCTCCAAAATTTGTACCCTTGATAAATATGCTTCCTGTTGACCTCGAAGGAGAGCGTGGGGAGAGAGAGGTATAGACCGGTCGATCGACGACAGGTCGATCACGCGGTTCACTAAGGCGCACTACGATACACCCGGAGTGACTGCTCAAATGCGTCCACCGACATCAACGAACTAACTGTAAAGCTTTGGCTTGCCTCATTCAACATCGAAGGAGCCCTCGCTGCGAAACTCAGTCGTCGAGCAGCACTCATTCAGACTCTCTCGCCAGATATACAATACACAAAGCGTGCTAGAGCCAAATGAATATCCATGCTCTCTTGCCGGAACTCAGTCTCCCAACCTACGACCGGTCAGACGGTCAAAAACCAGAACAAGTGCCCCTCATCGGTTAGCCCGTGGCCCTGACCATCACCGACAGAACACAGCCTGTCATTTTTTTTTGGTTTGCCAAATTTTAACATTTTGTTCCAAATTTGGTATAATTTTACCTTTAATTAACCTGCTCCAAAATGAATATGTTTTTATCAGTTGCAAAAAAAAATGTTCAAAAAAAAGCATATTTCCGCGGTGCTGTGTTGTTGAACTCGCGGTGATCTTTCGCGGAAGACGGGGGGTACTCATTATAATTCTCCCCTTCACAAACACACACTCAAATTTGAGAACGAACCACGTTTGCGCGCACACAATTTCGCGCATCTGGAGTTCTCCCGCTCGTTATAGCTGGCCTTGAACTTATCCGAATTGAATGCTACGACCGTCATCACCACACAGCCGACCAACATCGAGCTTGGGATGTGTGTTGTTGTATCTAGGTACAGTACATGCTATTTTTAATACACATGGCGCGCATACCGGGCAACGTTCTTGATTGACAGCAGTTTCTTTCCTGTTATCTATATGTACATAGCCACCGCCCACCGCACTTGATTAGAAGCATCGTCAGTATTCTGATGAAACATATTGAGTTATGCGTAACCACGAGTTCAAAAACTTTTCAAAATAAAATATTTCCCATAAATTGACGTTGAATAACAAATTTGCATCAACATCAAGTCATTCAACTTTGTTAGAAGATGTACAGGAAGCTCAATTGATAGCTATCAAGATCGGAACAAAAGTTTAAAACTTGTACCTGAAAGCTCTATCATCAGTACAAGCTTGATGCTCCATTGCCGTGAAGCGTGAGGTGGGTGGGTGGGCGGTCGGCCGGAAGGTGGAGCCGAGAAGGAACAAAAAAAAACGTTGTCCTTGACTCATGATAACCTTGATTCACCCCCTATATTTATTTCATGTTTGCGTTCGCTGCCTCGGCTCTTATGTACAAACAGACAAACGTGAGTAGGTGTTATTGCACCCTCGCGCTCTCTCTCGTGAACTCGCTTGCGTGTGTGTGCGAAAAGCTCTCTGAAAACTCAAGTTGTAGTGGTGCAACTTTTTCGTGAGTGCCTCCACGCGGATCTCAGAGAGAGAGAGGAAAAAGAGAGCGAGCGTGTTCTACCGATTGCAGAAATTATGGGAGCATTGGTGGGGCAGCATAATCAAAGCTTTCGCGCTAAAGCTTTTCGTAAGCTCGATGAAAAGCTTCGGACGAACGTTTTGCGAATAAGCTCCGGTCTATCATGTGCTCGCAAAAAACGAAGGTTTGGTTTTAAAATTATTTGAAAATTGAATGCTGGAGTAGTGTTCAGTGAAAAAATAATGACAAAATGTTCAAAGATTTGTGTTTAGAAGTTTTCTGTCACTGCCATGCGCCTCCATCAAATAGTGCAATTTCATGGAGTTTGTTTTCATGTTACATACATATTTGGTAACCAATATCAAACTTTTTCGAAATGTCATATGTACATAGGTAGTGAAAAAGTAAATTTGTAGGTTGTTATAGATTTAAAGACCTAAACTTCATATTATAAATGACTCCGCTGCTCCAGTCACATCCCCAGTGGTGTGCGAACACCAATGTCGGCTGGGATGTTACGACACACGGTAAATTTGTTTCAATGGCTGATCGCCACATAAATATCGAATCACGACCGCTGAGTGAGAGTGAGAGTGGAGGTTCCGGTTCGAGCCGCCATGGACGGCAAAAAGTGGGCCAATTTCGCACCTTCCACTTCAAAATAAAAAAAAAGAAAGAAAGAAGCATAAGGAATGCTACATCGCGTCAACACCGTCACCGTCTGCAACGTGAGGCTCGCTACCAATGGATAATTTTGAGTTTTGGAAAGCGTCCAAGTTTTAAACCGCACTGACGGAAGAGAGAAGGGGGTTCAGTGAAATTGTGTCTATGACCTCAGTTAGCTAGCGTAACACCGCTTTCCATTTCACTGTGAAACTCAAATTCGGAATCCCCCCCTCTCGAAGTCTACTCGTTAGCGCGGAGTAGTTTTACATAAATGACAGTGTAAGAGTTCGGTAACCTCACACTGCTGGTGGAGATATTTTTTTTTTGCTCAGTTTGAAACGAAATCGAAATCTGGCACTTTCACCGGCACGATCATGTGGTTCAATATTTCCCCCACAATATCTGAAGCGAGGTGGAGCGGATTCACGAATGCATTACTGATTCAGCGGAGAGATACGATACTGGAGAAGCAATAAAGGAATGAGCGTTAATTGGACGAGAAAGTCTTGGAAACTATCACTTGCTTATCTATACAATCGAAAAAAGGCAAAAAAAAATCTTTGGAAATTGTTTTTTTGTTTTGAGATTGCAAATTTCCAAGTTCCAAGAACATGAGCTAAAACGATTCGTTGTGGAGACGCATGGTAGTTTGAACTGCTTGTTCCATTTGATCCAATGTAATCGGTAAAGTAACTGAGACATTACAAAGATCTCGTTCTATAACGCACGTACGCATGTGGCCAACCTCATTAAGCACAGCGATGAATGGCCTAAAAGTAGAATCATCATCATCGTCATCGTCTTCGCTGCCATCATTGCCATAGGTGGTGTATGACGTGAGCCATTCGAACGTGCTTGTCATGAACCCATTTGGCTGTTCTGTTCCTTCATGATAAGAGTGTGGTGAATACAATAGAGCGCACACACACAAACACACACACACACACACACGCTCGTTGACCTACAATTGGCGAGCTAGGTGAATAACCTTTGCTGGCGGCAGTCAACGCCAGTAGCACACGATGCTCTGTCTCTGTCTGCCTTGCCTGCTTACGGTGCGTAGCGATGCGCAGAGCATAGTCCCGAGTAGCAGCAAAATGGAAAGTGAAAACAGCCGCCGCCGCCGCCATCAACGAAGGCAGAGAGACGTAGAGGTGCTAAGGCCGCCACTGGGTTTGTGTGAGTGTGTGTGTGTAAAATAGAGAGAGAGGAGGGGGCGCAAAGCAGCAAAGTTCGTTACCCTCGAGGTTTTCTATTGCCGAGCTGCTCTGCCCAACTTCCTGGGCTCAGCCGATGGCTCTTATGCTTACGGTGAATAACCTGGAAGTGAAATTGGAGCTCCCTTGATCGCAAAACCGGTCATTCATCTGTCACGTAACAAGACAATCGACCTCGATGTGGTCGGTGGCGGTACCATGAGCCAAAAAGGACACTTTGAACTTTCAAAAACAGAAAAACTACGCCAAAACCAAGGTTCCGCCTCTCGGCTACCAACAAGACCTCTCAAAACAGTGGTAAAGAGTTAGACTGTCATCCAAAGCGTTCGGGTTCAATTTGCGAGGTAATCATAATCTTTTTTTGTCTCTTGGTGTGTAAAGTAGCTGACACTCGATGTCAGTGCCTCTGTCAAAGTTGTTCGAAAGGATTGATCCCTCTCGTATGGGTGTATGCTACAAAGCTCCACAACCCCAAACAATTGGGAACATTGAAACAATATAACGAGTTTAGCCGTTGTGCGAACTTTGTGCGATTATTGCAAAAAACAAATCATGGATGAGCTACTTTCTGCAACAAAGAAATGATACTCGAAACTGTCGCCCCCCTTTTTTTACGCGGGGCTGCCCCTACAATCTTGCCTGGCTGTGGTAAACACATGCACATGAACGATGGAGTGCGAGTGTTTGGTTATGGCGTCTTCTTTCTTGGCCGTGGAGTTTCGTTTTTGTTGTGTGTTCAACCGTGCAATTTCTTAACCCAAAAAAAAAAAATACAAAAATGGCACAATGAAACAGAAAACATCCGTAGGAATTGGGAATTGGGAGCACTAAACATGCAAAAGAAACGGTAACGATAGTGATTTTTTTTTCATTTGATTTTAAATTATTTTTTAAATATTCGATTGATTAAAATTTTGTTGACAGAACATCGAACTGAAATTTGTACGTTGTACTACCAAAATGCATAATCTTTTTCATGAATTGTAAAACAAGTGAACGACCATGCATGACCGAATTAAGAGTCAATGACATCGTACACAACTCGCCTTCTTTTCTCCATACACCTCGAACCTACTCACACCAGTGCCATCATGGTGGTGTCGGTTGGAGTACGAACAAAACGGAGAAGCAAAGACGAATCGCACCAGTCTTAAACGTATAGCCTGGCGAATTGAGATGAAGGCGCTTGAACTGACTTTGAGAATCGAATTAGTTCTGTGTGATCAAACACATAAAGCATCAAAAATTCCATGTCAAAAAAGTAATGCACCAATTTGATCCCAACATGCCCAACTTCTGCCAGACTATCCGTTTAACGAACTATCTCGCAGTTTCGTTCATAAGAGCAGTCTCGTTGAATCTGCAACCCGGAGGTTTTCTTTATGTAAGCAGCAGCGAAATTCGCGCTTGTGTGAGTGATACTTTCGAAAGGCAGCCAGTAGAAGGCTAGACGTTTGCGCTAGGCCAAAGAATTAGCGTAAGGGAGATAGCACAAGGTTCGGCCAGCTGTGGCAAATGTGTGTCCAACACCTCCAAATCAGGTGAGGCACCGAGGGAGCTCTTTCATAATTTGCTCGGGACACTAGGGTTGCGTCCTAGAGCGGACTTGCAAAAAAAAAAAAATGCATGTCACCTTTCTTACTGCATCAAATTTCAAAAAAACATATAAATTGAAAAAAACGACTTCCCAAACTTCCCCCACCTCCTCTCATCCTTCCCAGCTCGCGTTTTGTATCCGTATTTGAAATCGCCGTACTTGTAACGAGGAGGTGATTGACATTTCTCTTGTCTCTTTTGTTATGTTTTCCTACCCGCGATGGTTACGAAACAAGTGAAAGTGAAATTTTAGATTTCATACGCACCGCGCGTAGCGCTTTGCGCCTCTTCTGTTATATTTCTTTTTTTTTGCACTTAAGCTTCACGCACACTGCTGCCGTGCGCAAGTCGCATAGTGTGAACGTGATAAACGCGCGTGCGATAATGCAAAAAAGTCGTGCCATTGTAACTTTTTTTTCATTGATGTTTGATATTTTTTAAATCTTTGATGGCCGTATTTGAACGATAATTAAATTTAAATTTCAATTAATTCAAGACATCTAAACAACAAATGTCTCGAGCAGAGCTTATCCCAAACCGTCGACCCCGCTGATTCGATGTTGCTCTACGAGAGCAAGTTAGCTCAGCTAGCGAACGAGCCAGACCACGAGCAAGCGAATATTTTTCTGACCTAAATAGAGTTCAAAATGATTATGCCCTAGTTAGACGGTCAATGAACTTCGCTTTAGCCTCGAAGTCTCTTGCTCGGTTTGCCTTGGCTGGTTGGGGTTGAACTGCTTGTGCCGTGGTATGGGTGGACACTACATCACTTTCTATTGCGCACACTCGCACGATTCGTTAGAGTGTGTGAGTGGAAAAACGTCCCATCAGGGTGTGGAGGGGGGTGGTCTTTTATAGCATAAACGAAATAGCAATACCATGGGCGACAATGGCTTCGCTGTGTGCGTGTGTCTTGAACCGTGGCACGGGAGCAGAGTTGCTGGTATGCTTGCCAAAGGGGGGATTTTCAAGTACATCGAGAGGAAAAGAGATCTACAAGTTAGCTGGCAACCCTGCGCACGTTTGGCGGTTTGGAATTAGTACCTTACAAAAATATTACAATTTTACAAAATGTTGATAGTACTCACCATCGCGACTCATTCCAACGGCTATACATTTTTTCAGTCTGCAATACTGACACCGATTACGGTTAATTCTGAGTATACTGCATTGCTGATTTTTAGTGCAAGGGCGATACTGGATTTTTTGCTGAATCGAGCGCCTGAAGAATCCCTGTGAATGGCAAAAAGAAAAAGGAAAAAATAAATTGAAGGTTGACTGGTGGTACCACAGCAGAGTGCAATTGGGGGGGAAAAGGTACACAATACAAATATGATACTAGGCTTGATATGTGGGGGGACACATTGAAACGTACATGATCTTCGCATAGGTTCTCCTCGAACTGCTTGCAGAGATCATTGATCAGATAGTCGGAGCAGCAGTCGCTACTGCTGTTGGAACTGCAGTTACTACAACTATCGTCACTTATTGGCTCCGGGGAGGCTGACAACGATGAGTGATCGGAGCTTTGGGAGGACTCCCGACTCCGGCAACACGGATTATGAGGGTGTTGATTGTTTGATATGGCACTTAGGCTATTGCAGCCTTCTTCTTCCTGCTGTTGAGGTTGGTTGGTGGGTTTACTCTGCGCCGACGACTCCAGAGCATGCTTCTGAAGTTCCTGGTCGCAGGCACTAATCCACTCTTTGGCAATCGTGGTTTTCTTCCACGGACAAAAATCTATCTTCGGTGTTGATTTCATCTTTACCGTAGGTGGACTTTCGATTTGGTTACTGGGGCGACCACTATCAGCACTCTTGAAACCACAAACTTTGGTCACCTCATTTGAAACACCTACAACTTGATTATTATTACTATTGCTGGCAGAACTAGCACCAGCACTTCCGCCGTTTTCGATCTCGATCTTACTTAAATTTGAACACTTTAAAGGAGCGGATTCGAGAATTTTAACTAGTGCGCTGTGAGCCTTTTTAAGGCTGTTGCTGCTGCCGTCAGTACTGTTGCTCTCGCTAGAACTTTTCAAACTGCACTGATTGCTTTGAACTATCAGACTTTTCCCAGCGTTGAGTGTCGCCGTTGACTTTGGGTCACTGGCGGCGGGCTCCTGCTGCACTGCACATCCCATTTTGCAACAGCTATTTCCAAAAGTCTCTTCCAAACGTAGAGATGCCGTTGATCACTACCTCAAGACTTGGCTTTGTCGACCCTCGAAATTTAACCACTAGGAACGACTAGGCGCTATTGCACGGCGCTTATTGAAGAGACATCATTTTTCCCCTCAATAGTGGAACATTTACACACTTGACACTTTGCATAACTATTCGTTGAGTTTATCAGAGACGCAAGGACGAAGCACTGCCGACGACGGCGACGACAACGACTTAAGCATAAACGTTCGCTCGACGGACGATGCTCACATTCCAGAGTTTAATTTGCGAATGAAACTCGATGAAAACAGTGTATCAAACAACTCACACTCGCAATTGTGTGTGCGAGCGCGCGCGAACGACCAGTTTGTTTTCAATTCGAGCTGGTGGTTGGTAGTGTGTGTGCCCGAGCTCATGGCATCTCACTTACTCCACCAGGCAGTGGGTCTGCTCGCTTGCTCTCCTAGTGGAGCTGCTGTAAGTAGAATGCCCTACCACCGTTATTTCTGTTTGCTGTGGCTGCTGCTGTTGCCTATACTATTTCCACACACAGAGAGACAGCCAACGTAGCGCCGTCGTATGCCCCCGCCCGGATCTAGTAGAAAGAGCAAAAGTAGCAGAGAAGCAGCTCCCCAGCGCACGCGACGACGAGGATTTGGCGGGCAATGGTCGAACCGGTGAGGTCGAAACATGAAAATTTGCCATAGCATGTTGTTCAGGTTCAGAGACCATGCGGCTCCATATTCTCACCATGTACCATGCGTCTCCACTGGATTTTGGTTTGGAATTCTTTACTAAGAAGATGCTGTTAAACCACTCGAAAAGTTAGCTTCACGTATACATATCGACATCGCACTGGACTCACAATCCAGTGGTCGCTAGTTCGAATCCCGAGGCGGACGCAAAAAATTCTAAGTGTAAATAAAGGTATACGGTGCCGTCTCCCCGTGCCATACCTTCACACTTAGGAGACCCGGGAGGCGGAGTCTTGTCGCAAAAAGAATGATACACGCCTGTGGATCCGTTTACGAAACCGCAAGGTTTAAGAGGGCCACATTATAAGGTGTTACGTCGATTCCGGTTTTTTTTATCGACTCAGAATCAAAAATTGAAAATTTAGCTGGATTATCTCGGTACTGGCTAAACCGAAATTAGATGTTTTGGTATCATTTCTCGGGTTAGTATTTAATTCGTCAAGTGTACAATCGTTGATTGTAACAACCCATGACTGCTGGCGGTAAAGGGGCAAGTTGGCGACCAAACCCAATCAGTATTTTTTTAGTCGTCCCTGCCACACTCAACGATGATGAAAATACATATAACGTGGGTGGGTGGCTGTGATTTTTTATGCACGTAAAATTTCGAGATAATTAAAAAAAAAATTATCCACGCTTTTCTGAGACTTGAATTAATATTGATACTTCTGTAATTTTTTTATCCGGGACCGTGGTAAGCGTGGTTGTCTCTCACCCAGTCGGCTTGAGTTCGATCCTAGACGGTCCCGGTGGCATTTTTCGAGACGAGATTATGGGAAAAAACATGAAATTTAAAAATGATTTTTTTTGTTTTAAATGAAAAAAATACCCTTCTGAGTCAAGGTAGATTAAATTTCTCATAAAATGACATGTTAAAATTTTGTGTACAGTTGAGTAACTGAAAATTGCAGAGTTTTCAAAACCTGTTTAGTGTTTTTTCCATGAAAAGTAGAGTACGCCATCAAACCGGGCGTCTCATTTTACATAAAAGCTCCTTTGACACCAAATTTCTATCTCATTACCGTTTCAGGCTGCAAATTATTGAAAAACACCTCTTTTTTCGCATGTTCAAAAATGAAGGGGTCGTACCGCCCCTCCGTCACGAGATATTAAAAAACGGACCTCGGATTCGTGATCAGGGACAAAAGTTACCACTTAGGGCAAAGTTTCACGCAAATCGAAGAGGGGTCGGGGCAACTTATCCCGATTTCTTGTGAGTTTTTAGAGAATTACCCAAGGTATAAAAAGAAGTTTGCATTTGCCTCAATAATCAAGCCTTCGTACACTTAGTTTCGAGTAGGAATCTCGCAATCGAGAACGTCAAAGCAATGCTGTAGAGCGAATAATTTGATTTTTGATCTTTGACTTTTGTAATTTCAGAATACAGCCGTCTGACAGCAGTGTAAGATTCATGCTTTCTCACGTCGAATGTTTGGAATCTTGCCGACACCTTGCCGCGAGGAGAGTTAAACAACCTAGGCGTATCAACCACGGCATAATCCCTCGGGCTCCCCGAGTCAACCAAAACTACCCCAGGTATGTACTCCGTGCAGGACACTTGAGGTGAAAATAAGTTAAAAAAAAAATGGATATGTAACGTTTTGCTCATTTGATACCTTTTGAAGAACAGGTCTTCCAGCTCATAAACATAATTGTAAAGCCTTGATAGTCTCACTTGGGCATTTCTTCTTAAAATGTGGTTTTCTGAGGACATCTCAACCCAGAGTGTTGGTTTTTGAAATATGGTGGCATTTATTGTGAACCTTATTTCAAGTAGGAATCTCGCAACAGAGAACGCCAAGGCAATGCTTTGATTTGGCAATTTGATTTTTGTGTGCACCTAGAGTCATCTTTAACATTTAAAGTTTTTTCATCAATTCTTTTCATAACAATACGTATTTTTGGAATCGCTGGCGGCGGTTGGACTCGCAATCCAAAGGTCGTCAGTTCAAACACTGGGGTGGAAGGTTCCTTGGAGTAGAAAGAGGTTTGGGTGTTCTCCCCATTCAAGCCTTCGGACTCCTAGGTTCGAGCAGAAACTTGCAATAGAGACCACAAAGAGCAGTTCTCTGAGATTTCGGTCATTCGATTTTTTTTTGTATTTTTTAATCCGGCTGAAACTTTTTTGGTGCCTTCGGTATGCCCAAAGAAGCCATTTTGCATCATTAGTTCGTTCATATAATTTTCCATACAAATTTGGCAGCTGTCCATACAAAAATGATATGTGAAAATTCAAAAATCTGTATCTTTTGAAGGAATTTTTTGATCGATTTGGTGTCTTCGGCAAAGTTGTAGGTATGGATATGGACTACACTGAAAAAATGATACACAGTAAAAAAATTGGTGATTTTTAATTTCACTTTTTGTCTCTAAAAATTGATTTGCAAAAAAAAACACTACTTTTATTTTGTGATATGTTTTAGAGGACATCAAATGACAACTTTTCAGAAATTTCCAGAACGGGCAAAAAATCTTTGACCGATAATAAATATTGGTCGCAAAAAAATTTCAACTTCATTTTTCGATGTAAAATTGAATTTGCAATCAAAAAGTACTTTAGTGAATTTTTGATAAAGTGCACCGTTTTCAAGTTATAGCCATTTTTAGGTAACTTTTTTGAAAATAGTTGCAGTTTTTAATTTTTTTAAATTAGTGCCCATGTTTGCCTACTTTTGAAAAAAATATTTTTGAAAAGCTGAGAAAATTCTCTATATTTTTCTTTTTTGAACTTTGTTGCTGAGATATTGCCATGCAAAGGTTTATAAACAAGAAAATTGATGTTTTCTAAGTCTCACCCTAACAACCCACCATTTTCTAATGTCGATATCTCAACAAATAATGGTCCGATTTACAATGTTAAAATATTGGGCATACCGAAGGCACCAAAAAAGTTTCAGCCGGATTAAAAAATATAAAAATTAAAATTAAAGAAAAAGACCAATTCCGTAGAGAACTGCTCAACAGTATTATTATTATAGAATCATACATTTAATATGACTATAATTCAAATTTTTGGCATCTTCCAGGCGGATCTGTGTCGAAAAAAAACGAATTTAAAATATTTAAAACTTTTGATGTTTTATGACATTCAGAGCGTGAAAAAAACATTTTCTGTGAACAGTATCTGTGTATTAATTCCAACCGATTTTGGAACATTTGTTAAACTAAGTGTTTTTTCAGTAAATCAAAGATGAGGTGCGAACAATTATTTTCAATTTTGTTCATGTCTAAGAAAACATTGTTCCTACCATCTACTAAGAAGTGAGCACCTAGAGTTATTCGACAAGACCTCAAAATGGGACAAAATGGGATTGTTCAAAGAACGTTTTTTACGTTTTTGTGTACAGTTCATCTATATTTATTTTTACACTTGAAAAAATAACATAAATTTGCAACATCATGCAATACGGCGCAATTTTTTTTCTCCTTGAAATTTTGTAAAGATCCTTATTTTGGGAATTCAACTCCGAAGTTGATTCGAGAATCAATTTATTGGATGGAAAAATAACGAAAAATAAAACAAATAAAACAACAAGTCGATTTGCAATAACTTATAAAATTTCTCAGCTATATCGTGGTAGCTCTGTCGATTTTCGACCCCAACAGCCGAAGCCCCCGTTTTTGCCATGATGGCAGCTGTCCCTCGGTTGGCCAGGTCTGAGACTGGTTTGCTTTTTAACAAAGACAGCACCAGCAGTACGAGGCGCGCACAGTTCAACGACCTGTCATTGCCGTCTCTGTGAGTGAGTCGCTTGCCTTCGAATAACCACCCGTCCTCCACCCACCACCCAATTCCACCCATTTCAACCCCTCCCCTAGTCCATTGCGCAGTGAACGTTCGTGGTTCGCATATGCATAGTGCCATGCTCCACCATCACCACAACACCCCATCCAAAACCCACCCACCACCCATCGCCCAAGTTGAACCTCTAAGCTCAACAATACTACCAACACCAACTTTTCCACACACGACGACGACGGCTCAACTCTCGCACACAACTACACTCGACCTGGTGTTGTACGCACCCCGGGCCCCAAGTTCCAAGCACTGTGGCGGCCATCGCTCGAAAACGGAACGGGGTTGTTCACGTTTCGAAAAAAAAGTATAGAAAAAAACAAGCAGACCTCGTGCGGCACACGTCTCGCTCGTCTGGGTCGTTTGGTGGTGTGGGTATGCCCTCGGAATGTGGCGCTGTGTTGGTAGGTTTTTTCGTGACCCAATTTTTGGTCATCTACCCCGGCGTTCGAGAGCGACTCGGGCAGCGTTCGATCGGCGGTTGCTGGGGCTTGTGCTACGATTCAGTGTGATTCAGCACCGACCGCCAGTGTTGTGTGTTATTGCTTTATTAGAGCTGGCCGAATCGACTTGGTAAACATGGTGAGGGGTAGAGCAAGATGGCATCAGCAAATCTATTGCCGGGCTGCTTGTGCTTATTGTGATTTGACTCTTTTTTTTTGTTGTACAAGTGGGGCGGTTTTTGGCGGCACGGCTTCCTCAAGCAAATGAGAGGAAAGTGAGAGGAATTCACAATGCTTAAGTAACCCAGCATAGAGAGCACACCGCGATGAAGAAATCAAAGTATACAAAACATAAACCAAAAAAAAAAAACATTTCATCATTGGAGCATTGAGTGACAAAAGTCAACAGCCTTTTAAGTTTAATTAGATAAAAGTAAAAAAACATTCCTAAATGGCTAATCAGTATAGACATTCCTAATTGTCCTTCCTCAAAATGACTCAATCATTTCATGGAGACGCATTGAGTTGTCGAAAAAAAAAACATATATTTGTGCCTGACTTGTTTTGAATAAAACAATGTTTAGGCCTTTAAGCTTGAAGCTGTGTATAAGTTGAATTTAAAAATAGTTTTTTACTGTGTTGAAATTTCAAACCTTTGATAAGAAATCGACATTAACGGTACACATCAACCAGAGCTTTTACACCAAGATCATTTTTACAGACAACTACGAGAACTATCTATTTAAGTTTTGATTCATCTCCTAAAGTGCGGTCCGCAAAATAATTCACAACAGAGTTTGGCTATTTTTACAACCAGATTGTTGAAGGATTGGGCAACAACAACAACTTCATGTGCTCCCTTAAACAAGATACATTTTATCGACAAAAACTAGTTTTCGAATAAAAATGGAGACGCTTGGTACTTTATTAATCACTGTTTCTTAAACTTTATTTGCTAAGCCGTGTAATTACTTTTTTTGCATAAATATTACCAATTGAACATAAAGTTGGGCGCTTTCGTTTACCAGTTGCCACTTACATCAAGTACCGATTAGTTTGTGGATTTTAACAACGTTTTTTTTCTTCTGTGTTTCACATTCTAAATTAAGAATATTTACAATTCAAAATATCCTATTGATGAAAATTGTATTTATTGAAGAAAAAACTGTGTTACGTGGAAGCACATGGTGGCTCAAGATTATTTTAATTGTTTGTAAATAAGCCTTGTTAAATGTCTTATTGTTTTTTCCTAATATTTTTTTTTCGATTTATGCTTTAGCGCTTCTTTCAAAATATTTTTACATAAATCTTTAAAATCTTTTGTCTTTAATTTGTATGTTGCAATAAATGAAAACTGAGGTAATCGAATGAAAAAAATCTTATTTCGCAAAGTTTTTTTTTTCTGTTTGAGCTAAATTTAATACATTTTTTGCCATTAATGTAACAAACAGGTTTTCAATCAGAAATTGACATCAAAAAAGCTTTATTAAATAACTTTTTTAAAGAACTAAACTGATTTTATATTTTAGTCATTTTTAAATACAACATGTAGTTATTTGCTTCACAGAATTTTAATTTAGGCTTTAAATCTGATTTTCAAAACATTAGTTGACGTTAGTTATTAAAAATGATGGAGTCGATATTTTTTTTACAAATTCCAATTTAGTTTATTTATTCTGCAAATTATATTTTGAATTGAACTTTTTCCAATCGCCAAGTCAAACTGATTATTACAATACTACCCCTTAAAACGTGCTTGATGCAAACCTAGAGAGACCTCCCCAGTTCCAACAGTATTATTCAAGCATTATGCAACACCTTTGCTTAATGTTGACCACCTTCCTGTTTCTCTTTTACCATCGCGGTTGTTTTTGACCCTTTCTCCAATAGCAGCTATTAGCGTACAAATACATGTATGTGTCTTGAATGTATGTGAAATTTAGAGAGAGAGGCTTTCTGTTTGTGTTTTACAGAGGTTCATTAACCTGAGTTGAGCTATTATTTTCATGATATTGTTTTAGCCTGAATACATGTTTTTAAATAACCTTTGTCAACCAATTGTCCGTAAATATTGGAAACCGTCTAAAATTTGTGCAAAGCTTTGCTCTAACCTTCAATATTTGTATTCATTCTGTGACCCATTTTCGTACAATCAAACAGGAAAACAAGCACATTTTATTTCGCTAGCCTCATTCAGCCAGAGAGATGTTGGAGCTTCCTCACAAATAGTTTGTAAATGGTGGTGAAAGAACAAATGCTACAGCTCGCTAGCTGACTTGTATGGAAACATATGAAGAAGGTGGGTGATGTGGGAATGGGGTGGCCCAGACTTGTTTAGGTTGTTGTTTAACCATTTCTCTCTTTCTCGTGCTCTTTCTTCGCGCTCTTTGCTTTAGCTCTTTTTTTTCTCTGATGACTTCCAGATCAACGACCCCGAACAGAGCTGGGCGAAGAATCGCAGCAGACTCAAACATTGGCCCCCTGTTTCAGGAAATTTCTATGACGTCATGTTTGGAGCAACATTCCTTCTTGTTGTTGTGTTACTGGCGTACGTGCTACAACATATTTAGTCATTGTTTGCCTATAACGAAGTAACTCGTTACGTTTTGTGGTCATCGAAATGGTTGATTCATCAAGAGGTCAGTGACCATTAGCAGCCTTTGCGTTTCTGGGTTGGTGGTGGTTCAGGCAAAACTGAAAATGTTAGCAGAATATTTCGTCGCTTGTGTGCATCTTGTGACATGTCTACCTTGAAATGATAAGACCTGTCACAAGATAGCACACAAGTGAGGATTTATAAAATTAAACCCAATCTTAAACAATAATCATATTCATGAAAATCATAAAAATGTGAAAAAAGAAATTTGATTGAAATTATGAACAAAAGTTCTAATTATGGCATGATAACTGTCAAAGCGATGTTCCAATAGATCAGTTCAGAAAAGGTCCAATGAACACAATTTTTTTGAGTGTTTTTAAAAACCGTCTTGGGTCATTCAAAAACACCCAAAATGCAAAACAAAAAACAAAATTTAGTTTATTAAACCTTTTTTTTTTAACTTGAGAGTAAACCATGGAAAATAATGTTTTGCATCAATTTGACATTTATCAACAAAAAGAGAGATTCGTTATCATCACAAGTGTTGTGTAGTTATTGTTTATATTAATATAATGATTTAATTTTATCTGTTTTTTTTTATTGCCCTAAATGTTTGTCATGTCATGTGATGCTTATTTTAGTTTTTTTGCTTTTTGGTTGTTTTTGAAACCGCCTTGAGTCAAAATTATTCAAAAACACCAAAAATGTAAAAAAAAAGTTTATTGGATTTTTATAAAAAAAAACTCTGGATTTCATTTCTAGTTTGACCAGTAGTTTTGATTACCCGAAAATGGTTTATCCGAAGGTCGAATTAGAGTTAGTGAATCTGGATTCGCTAATTTTATTGCAGGTTTCGCATTGCAGGTTTCAAAGTTTTGCAAAGTTTTCGTTTTTAAATAATAGACAGGTACATCATTATGTTTTTAAAACTCAACTATACATTTTGTAAATAATTAGGCTTTCTTGGACATATCGACACAAATACACTTAAGTGTATTCCTAGTCAGTACTAAACATAACAAATTTAGGGTATAAATGCTATGGTTCCATTCTTAAAAGCCAGGCGCCTTAATAGCTTCATTCTAAGAAATCAAGATACAATGGAGACGCTTGGTCTCTTAGAATGATTTCATCGCATGTAATCCCGAAATTTGTTATGTTTTGTGCTGGCTAGGAATAAACTAAAGCGAAGTTAAACTTATTTCCTTTGAAATTGTAGAACTGTGATTGTGTGTAATTTTTAACGGCATGCAATTTTTACGAGTTTTGTTACCCTGCCACTATTTAACCTTCATACAGTACCGATTTCCGTGTGACTCTGTTAATTTTACACCAGCAGCAGAAAAAAATGTTCTGATGAATGGGTGCTTCTTAGAACGTGCTGTGGAAAGAAATCTAGGTCAACCTCGGCCACTTATCCCTCCTCCTCCTCCTTTCCCTGAACCAAGTCCCCTGCTTTTTCCCTCCCTCAAACCAAAACAACACACAAAGTTCAAAGACCCGGAACATTGCAATATCACCACCACCACCAACAACAACATCACCATCATCGACACGACACAGGCACAGAAATTTCGAGAGAAAGAGACTCACAAAGTCATCGTCATTATCGCCATCATCATCGTCATCGCGCTTTGTCGGGGCTTTCCCTGATGTAAAAGTGTGTGCTGCCCGCGACGACGAGTGTACGACGATGACGATAGAGCGCCCGCCAAGTCGAGGAGAGTTCAGTGACACATGCGCACATTTCTCTCGTTGACTCTGGTTGGTGCGGAGAAGGGGAGCGGTGGCAGTCACAGTGTGTGTAGTAACAACGATAATAATGAGCCCGCGCGCGACTCGACTCTGCCTTTTGACGTATTACGTTTCGTCGCTTTTGGCGCGCTGCTTGTGGTTGACGGCGAATGCGGTGTGTGGAGAGAGTTGAAAGTATGCATCCTCCGGGGGGTGGGGTGGAGACGCATGGTGCTGGGTGAAAAGGGAGGGGGGTGGATGGAGAAATGCGTATTACGATCGTTCGTCGTCGACGTTGCTGGCAGATGTGATTTTTTGAAGGCACGAAGGAGTTTTTGCACTCGCTCGTGTTGTACCTTTTAGTGTCGTCGTAGAAAGATCTTCGTACACAAGCAGCACGTTTACGAAAATAAGGAGCTAATGCCGGAATGGACAAAAGTCATTGCTCTTTCTTGACATCATAGCGGACTGTGGGGAGTAGAATGGTCAGTTAAGTAGGTATTGTTCAAACTTCAATGGGTTTAAATATCAACACTGAAGTTGAAAGTAATGGTAATCAGATAATATAAACAAATCATTCAAACCTGTAATTTAGTACGAAATTATTATTTTTTCAAAGAATTACGTAACAATAATGCAGGAAGATGATTTTTTTTCGAATCATGAGTCAAAAGTCCATTTCAGTCCAGACTCGAGTTTCCGAAGGCATTGTCACGTCGGATAATCGAATCACGAAAAAAATATTTTTTTATGGAACACCCGCAGTCGAGCAGTTTTTGACAGTTCGCTCTATAAGAAATACATTGTAGAAAAAAGCAAAAACTGTTCGAATGGAAGTGCTCCATTGTTGAGCTTTAGTATGACCCTTAAACTACTGAAAAGTGATTTATAATTTTTAATTATAAGATGGCGGCCAAAATGGCGATGATGAAATATTGAAAAAGCCTTGTTTTAATTTTACAGGAAATCTGGAGCAACAGTTGAAAGGGACGGTACGACATTGCTCTTACGGCCTTTCATTACACACGTTTAAATTGGACGAAAGACCGTAAGAACAATCTCGTACCACCCCTTGCAAATGTTGCTCCAGAAATTATCCATTCAAATTTGTCTGAAATGGGTTCACAGAACTCGAATTTGATGTTTAAAGTAAGAAAATACAAAAATAAAATAAAAACATTTTTTTTATCGTTATTATTATCCGAAGTCCCATACAAACCTTCTGATAATCGAAACTTTGGATAATCGAGGCTTTGGATAATCATGTCTAAACTGTATTTTGTTTTTAAATTTTAATAAAATATTCTCTTAACGCTTTTATAAATAAGTCACTTTTGAAATACTACACAAAAAATCAGGGTTATATTACATTTGAGAATGAGTACATTTTTTATGTCAGTAAAAAGAGTGATTTCACCTAGAAAAATGTGTAAATTTACCTCATTTCCTCTGTAATTACACTTTTTGAGCCTAAATTGAGGCCATTACATCATCAAAGAGGTAATACACAGAAAAAAATTATGGTAATATTCATCAGGAAATGGTGACAGATTTTGTGTCTAAAAATGATTAATTTTACCCCAGAAAATGATGAATTTTCATCAGTTTTTGATGAATATTCATCAAGTTCACATTTTTACACATTTTTATGAAATATTACTCAAAAAAAGAGGTAATATTCAACCTACCAAATTTTCAACATTCCAAAATTCAACTTTTTTTTCTATGTATTTAACCTCCCAAATTTACAACTGAGCAATTCTCTCAGATTTTGGTCATTAGATTTTTTATGTATTTTTTAATCCAACTGAAACTTTTTTGGTGCCTTCGGTATGCCTAAAGAAGCCATTTTGCATCATTAGTTTGTCCATATAATTTTCCATACAAATTTGGCAGCTGTCCATACAAAAAAGATGATGTTTGAAAATTCAAAAATCTGTATCTTTTGAAGGAATTTTTTGATCGATTTGATGTCTTCGGCAAAGTTGTAGGTATGGATACGGACTACACTGGAAAAAAATGATACACGGTAAAACAAATTTTGGTGATTTTTTATTTAACTTTTTATCACTAAAACTTGATTTGCAAAAAAACACTATTTTTTATATATATATATGTTTTAGAGGACATAAAGTGCCAACTTTTCAGAAATTTCCAGGTTGTGCAAAAAATCTTTGAGCGAGTTATGATTTTTTTAATCAATACTGATTTATTCAAAAAATCGAAATATTTGTCGCAAAAATTTTTCAACTTCATTTTTCGATGTAAAATCAAAATTGCAATCATAAAGTACTTTAGTGAAATTATAATAAAGTGCACCGTTTTCAAGCTAAATCCATTTTTAGGTGACTTTTTTGAAAATATTCGCAGTTATACATTTTTTTAAATTAGTGCACATGTTTGCGCACTTTTGAAAAAAATATTTTTAAAAAGCTGAGAAAATTCTCTATATTTTGCTTTTTTGAACTTTGTTGATACGACACTTAGTTGCTGATATATTGCAATGCAAAGTTTAAAAAACAGGAAAATTGATGTTTTCTAAGTCTCACCCAAACAACCCACTTTTTTAATGTCGATAGCAACTAATAGTCCGATTTACAATGTTTAAATATGGAACATTCGTGAAATTTTTCGATCTTTTCGAAAACTGCAAAATGGCTTAACCTTCCATGAGGGCACAGGCAACTCCAGGTTGTGGCCATTACTGTCAAAATGACCATTTGCAGGTTCAATATCAAAACTATGAATTTTGATACTCATATTGCCACAAATCGTGTGGTTCTGTAAATGTTCCCCCGGGCCCCGAGGAAGGGGGGAGGGGGGGGGGGGGAAGACACATGAATTTTGTTGTAAATTTATTTCATGTGAGTTTGCTATTGCAATAGGCCATTTTTGTCAAATTCCCCAAACAAAGAGGGGTTAAAAAAATATTGCTGAAAATGTCATTTTGCATTTAAAAATGCTAAGTCTTGTACAATTGATTGCAATCTATTTAAAATACATTGTATTTTTGTATTTTAATCATTTTATTTTTTGCCCAAATTGATTTGTGGGTTTGGTTTAGTCGGTTTGGACAGCACGATGCGCTACTTCAGTAAAAATATTCCCAAAAGTGAGATTCTCATTGAAAATTTAATGCTCTACAACTTTTGGTCGAACATATCAAAGTTGTAAAACTCGATCCTGAAATGTTATTAGCGATTTAAAAAAGTCATTTTTGTACGATTTTTTTTTCCGCCAGCTTTAATCTCAACCAACGGTTAATCTCAACCAATTTTGCTCAAAATTTGCACATATGCTTGAAATAACCCAAAAAAAAAACGTTTTCCGCTTGTGGAGCAAGGGGTCATTTTTTCTGGGCACCCTAGTGGTGAGTCACCCAAAACCTCTTTTACGCAAATGGGTTTACGTTTTACTTCCCCGTCCGACGGAAGGTTTGATCAGACAACCGGCTCCGTCTGGGATTGAACCTAGGCCTTACTGGGGTGAGAGGCTACCACGCTATAAACCACTGCACCACCGGACTTGGCAAACTGCAATAATGTATACCTACATTTTGAAAAATGGGCTTGAAATTCAGTTTTTTTTTTATCTTAGCTAAAATGTGTACCAACTGAAAAAGGGACATTTTCAGCCGTAGATGTGTTTTGGTCATGATTTTTTTGAGTCAAAATAAGCGCGAAAGTTCATTTTGAGACCCTTATTAACGTGATATCTCTAAACTTACACTTTAGCCTTCTACATACTGGTAAATTTTGCGTTATTTGTTCTTTGTTCAGGAGTTCATTTTTAGCAACTTTTGTTTCTACGCAAAAGTGTGCCTATTATTTTAGAGTTCCATTCAATAAATTTATTGAGTTTAGTTTTTCTTTGTTTTTAATAATATTTAATCTTATTCACAACTTTCAATAATTATGTTTTACCTGTTCAAAAATTATGTTTTAACTGTTTATCTATGTATGCGTTTGTTTTTTTTAAATTATCTATATACTTTTTGAATAAAGTGCATGCTGCCCTAGATACGAAGATGCCCCCTGTAGTGTTCCCCTCCCACTAACATTTACACACAAGATCCTCTGTAATTATTAAGTCAAATGTAATTACAAAAGCCGACTCGGTCCTAACCAGGTCCCAGTACCGAAAAGGACCTAATAAAAAAAAATATGAAAAAATGCCCCCTGTAGTATTCTCTTAAATCTAAAACGTTCTTAAAAAAGCAAAGCAATCCACTTTAACGACCCCCGGTCTTTTGTGGGCTCTGTTGCAAGTTTCTGTTCATTTCTAGGCGTCCGAAGGTTATGTGTGGTGAGTCATCCAAAACCTCTTTTACGCAAATGGACCGACGTTTTACTTCCTCATCCGATAGAAGGCCAGGTGGATAAGGCGGGAATTGAACCCGCGCAATTATCAAAATCGTGAATTAAATTCACGAATGCGAGAACCACGAAGGAATATATTCACGTTTATAGTGCAAATGCACCATACTCATGAATAAATTCCTTCGTGGTTCTCACATTCGTGAACTTAATTCACGATAACGGGAATTGATTTTTTTTCTGTGAGCTACGTCATCTGTGTATGTTGCCTTTCCTGAAATTATCCTTGAAAAATGGGTAAAACATTTGACGTATAAATCTCAGATGGGGACATTTGTTTATGACATTTGGCTATTTTTGTAACATTGTTAAAATCATTTTCAATTTTTATTTAAACATGAAAAATACTATCTTATTGTGGTGCAAATACTGAAGAGTTCAAATCAAACCACAAACTTTAGAATTTAACATTTCTAGTACCACCTCTTTAAACGACATTATCAATCAGTCGCTTGTGTTGGTTTCACCCATATCGACTTATTTATGTAGCTCTGAAATGAATTCATTGCTAACCGAGTGACACAACAGTTACAAGTCAATAGCCTTTGCTTGACTCTCTTGGCCGCTATGCCTCTTCTGTCGCATGTGTTGTTTCTCCCTTGTACTAAGCTCTCGCGCTCGTTTCTCAGGTCTCTGACTCGGCAGGCTAAAGCCAACAACCTTCTTACGCTTTGCTGTTGTTGCCCATTGAACTAAGCGGCTCAAGAAGGCATTTAGCCAGACTGTTAAATCAGCGCTGGGCACGTGACTCACACAGCCGTTCGAGGATTGGTTTAATTATTACTAGTGTTGTTTTTTGTTTTTGTTTCTGGAGTAAATTTATAAAGAAAATCACAAAAATGCCCCTTTTTGCCATTAATAGGTTAAACTAAGTGACATAAAAAACACAGAAACTCTTGAATGTTTAACCGAGTTGTAGATTTGCTTTGCTTGCGAAACCTCATTGAAGGTTCAATGCACCTTCGAACTAGTTCGAAGTTATACACATGAAACCAGGCGATCGCCGGGCAAGAACAAGACAGAAGACACGGCTCGACGACCATCGGTGGTGTTAGTGATATTGAATCGCGTGTCTGTATGTGTTGAAAATGGCGAGCAGTAGTCGTCTCACTCTCGCTCCCATGGTATTGAAAAATGTGTTGCACAGACAGTCTTAGCGTTTGAGAGGGTCACTTCGGCCGTGTTTTTCTATGTACACGATACACAAATATAGCATTGACATATTTAAAGCTCAAAGACCTTTGGGTTAACTCTCGTCAGTCATTAGCTTCTGGGGTTTTATTTTATTTGTTTATGACAGATTATTATTCAACTGCCAATAAGTTTTGAAAACATGTGTCTTGTCAAACAAAAAAAAAAATAGAAAATATTCTGATTTTTCCACACATTTACTTAAAACTTGAAGATAAATAAAAGCTACGGAAGTATTGAAATCATTCCTAAAATTTACTTGCATGGCATACATACAATTTGGCACACTCTTACGAAAGAACGGCTGATAAAGGAAACAATCATTTCGCGACTCAGTTTATTAACATCAGTAACCCATTTGTAAGGTTGATGACCTAAATTGCAGGAATGTATGTATTCTTGCCATCTTGCTCACACACGCTGAGCTTGTACAGATGAAAATCAGAATTGTAGAACATTTGAAGCCACTGAACCCAGCCTGTGCATGCCCCATCACCAATACCAACCGAATGCCTAGGCGTGTAGCTATTTCATGAAACATGGCCACCGCCGATACATTTGTGTGGGTTTCTTCCGTCTTTTTCACTCTGCTAGCAGACGAATTGCGAACAAGGCTAGCTTTGGATGTAAAAGTAGGTTTCATGAAAAGTGAATGTAAACTTGGCAATACAACTTCATGCTGTTCTGTCCCTCTCTTACACACACAATTTTAGTTCTTTGTATAAGCGAGAAGCTAGTTTGTTTTTCTTCTTATTTCATTTAAAAAGTTTGCAATTTTTAAAGAATTATCACTCATTAAAAAGTGATATTATTTAACCTTCAACATTACTCCCCTTTTTTCGTCAGCTACTTATTAGGATTTTCAAGCATGATCATATAAATAAATTTAAAAACATGCGCGATTGGTCACCATTTCAAATCAAACTAATAAGATTTTGCTGAAGTAATAAAGACATAAAATAGAAATTAATATCCATTTTTATTTGGGCTGCAAACATTTGTACCATGTTTCCAATGGTAGAACCTTCTAGTTGCCGTATACTTATGCTTCAGAATGGATGGAAAAAAGAGACGGAGTACTTCACTGTTTGCTGGAGTGTAGGTTAGAAGGACGTTCACCTTATAGGTGCAGGTGAAATATTGACTAATGTCTTGGGTCAGTGTCCAGTACAATGTCAAGTAAAACAAAATATTACTTAAGGTTTAACATTTCAATTGAAGGGTTAGGATTAATTTCATAGACCTGGAAATTTGACATGCTTAAAATGATACAGAGAAAATAAATATCCATGAAGCAATTAAAATAAAATAGTGTTTTAAGATGCTTGTTACGCAGAACCTAAAAATCAAAAGTTTTTTGTTTTTTTTTGTAACACCATCGAAAATATTAATATTATTCTATATTATATACAATTTATTAGCAAAGTTCAATCAAGAAGTAAAACCAATTTGCTCAATCTAACTATGGTGACAGAACACTATGTTTAAGGTTTAAACAGACTGGCATAAAATCGCACCCATTGAATAGTCATTAGGGTGCCCAGAATATCGGACTTTTTTTTCACAACCTCGCTCCACAAGCTGATTACTGTTCCTTAAGCTATTTTAGGGTTCTGGGCCAAATATGAGCAAAATCGGTCAACATTTACCCATTGATACTCGGGGGTGGGGTTTATATGGGAAAAATCGGAAAAATGTATGAAAATTCCAATTTTTTTACGGTTTAGTCTGCACGGTGCGCTACATCCATCCAAATATTCCCAAAAGTGCGGTTCTTATTGGAAATTTAATGCTCTACAACTTTGTAGAACATACCAAAGCTGTATAACTTGAATCTAAAAAGTTATTAGCGATTCCGGGTGCGGGTATTTTTTTCTGGGTACCCTAATGGTCATCTTGTCATGTTCACCAAGCTATGACCAGTTACTATCCGAAGGCTGGAACTTGTTTTAGCGCCAAACATTCATTCGGTTGAATTAAAGCTTGATTCAGGTAAAAATTGTTCATCATTGAGAAAAATAAAATAAAACGAGATTTCATCCATTCTGAACAAAACCAAAGAAAAATCTACAACTAAATATGTTTTGGATTTCTATATGCTTGTTTAGATTTTTTAATTTGAACAGCATAAAAATTTTGCAGCATAGGAAATACATTTTGTAAAATAGCTACGTTATGAACTAGACAAAACAGCACTATTTTAAATTTCAAATGAAGACAATTATTTCACCCCTCCAAAACGTGTCCGGATTAAAAGCCGAACAAACTATGCAAGCAGTGTGACCGAGACAGTCGTCTCCGCCGCTGACTTGCTTCTTGCTACTTTGCCAGTTCGAGCTCCAGTCAATGACCGATCAATGAAGTTTATCGGCCTTTGAGTTTCTCCACTTTTGGCTTTGCTGGGTTGGCAAGGTTCAAGTCGAAGCGAGCGAACGAGTGGCCGCGGCGTCAAGTCCGGTTTATTGCGCGAGATATGCTGTAATGTGGTTGCCTTGTGGTAGTAGTGCGGACATTGAAGGCGTTCAACAACATTTAGAAGAGAATTTGCCTACTGTGATCATGATGCAATGAGAAACATAAGTTTATCACAAGTTGGATTTCTTTAAAAATTGATATTGCAAATCTAATTTTCACATTTAATACCAGAACAGTTCGGATCGTAATGTTAAAATTATTGAATAAAAAAAGATCCTGAAATAATTGAAATATAAGGAAAGTTTTTGAATGTGGATCTTATCAGAAACATCAAATATATCAAATACGTTTGGTATTTGTAAGTAGGTAACAGTAACATTCTCCTTTAAATTAGAATACTCAATCCACTTCGTTACAAAATTACATAACTTCCAGCAAGTTGTTTGCTGACATTGCATATTCAGAAAACATTCCTCAAGTCGTGCAAAAACTTAAAAAATAGTGAAAGCAACTAGAGTTCGCGTCTTGTTCCGGCTACTGCAGCGGTCACTAACCTACGCGCTGAAGTCAATAAACTATGATCAAATACAGTAGGAGAAACCACATAGCCCCCAGACCTTCTGCTCGTCTAAACATTGCTTCGTGGGCTTGAACCGAAAGCTGACTCGAATACGTAACCTCGATTCTTCCAGTACACAAACACACGTTGTCAGAACACGTTAACAGTAAACAAAATAATGTGAAAAACCTCACTCGTTTTGAGGCCAGTTTCAAAACAACGCTAGCCGAGCTAGCAAAGTGATTCATTCAAGGGTATTTCCATTCGTTCACCCCAACACTGGTGACTCGAGCGTAGCGGCGTTGCGTGTATTTCTTTTTTTTTTCATTCTTCGTCAACCAGCGATTCGTCTGTTCATCAGTCTCTGGTCCCCTACCATACATGTGATGCCAATAGCATCGTAATGTGTTGAAGGTAGAATAATACGTTCTTTGCCTCGTGCCTCTTTCAATGTATTCATCGTCGACGTTTTTTCCTTCCGGCAAGTCATCCATCCAACAACAGTCGGTCAATGTGCCTATATTGCGGTCAACGTCTTCGACGGTTTCTTATAACAGTTCATCGTGGGTCATTCATACCCACGCACACAGTGTGAGGATGGGGGATTCAAATTGAGACACTCACCTTGCAGCCTTCGCAAGAATGCACTCCATAATGGAAACCGGAAGCTTTGTCACCACACACTCGACAAAGCACTGTGGTACCGTCGAATTCTGAAAGGATACAAACAAAAATATTGATTTAAATATGGTGAATCTTTTTTGCTTCTGTCATGTATTTTTTCCCATTTATTGTATCTTTGCTTTTTGATGTATCATTTTACGTGTATCATTTTACGTGCATTTATCCTGCCTTTTTTTATCTTATTGCCTTTTTAAAACCTTTATCATATTTCGCTTGATTTTTTGTTTGCATTTATATTTTTTCGGCGCATTTTTGTTATTAAATTTTGAAGAATATAAAATTTTGAAGAATATATTTTTCCTTCAAAAATCAATTTATAAATAATGTCTTAGTTCTGATCTTAGTCTTAAAACATCCATATTTTAATGGCGATTCATTTCAATTCAATTTTAAATAATCAGCTGACAATTTTGTTCTAGGAGTTCCTTTTAACTTTAATTGATAGTACAAATTCATTTTTATGTAACAAGATCATTTGAACATAGGTTTGACAAAAGGAGAGTTTTTCAAAAAAATGTGGCATTTCAAAACTATAAAAATAGAGCTTTTTTTTACTTTTCGAGAAAAAAGATTTTTAAGGTTTGATAGAAGATTTTTTAAGGTTTGACTGATAGAGTCAAACTTTATGAAGCCACTATCACTCAACAAACGCTCCAAGTTTCTACTAATTTAGTTACACAGATAAAAGATACAGGAAATAATTTAAACAATAATCTTAAAAGCACGTATCACAAGTGTGTTTTGAAAGTAAAAAAGTACGTGTCACAAGTTTGCACAGAATTTCCATCCAAACTATAATAAACCTAAATATAGTTTAACTGACTAAATCAAAAGATCGCATTGTCGAAAAAATGGCATTGTCTTTCAAATATGTATATCAACATAAATTTGTGAAAAATATGAAAAAAAAAAAAACATTTTCCATCATTTTGTATGACGAATTTTGATAAGAAATTGGTCTGTGTTGGCATGATTGGTGCGCTGGAAGTGGGGACGCGAAGTCGTGATTATTCAGGTTAATTTTTTAGTGTGCTTTTGTGTCGCTTTTCGTATGGGATGAGTGATTGTGCTAATCGAATAATAGCATCATTGGTGCGCTGGAAGTGGGGCCGCGAAGTCGTGATTATTCAGGTTAATTTTTTGGTGTGCTTTTGTGTCGCTGTTCGTATAGGATGAGTGATTGTGCTAATCGAATAATGGCATCATTGGTGCGCTGGAAGTGGGGACGCGAAGTCGTGATTATTCAGGTTAATTTTTTGGTGTGCTTTTGTGTCGCTGTTCGTATGGGATGAGTGATTGTGCTAATCAAATAATAGCATCATTGGTGCGCTGGAAGTGGGAACGCGAAGTCGTGATTATTCAGGTTAATTTTTTGGTGTGCTTTTGTGTCGCTGTTCGTATGGGATGAGTGATTGTGCTAATCAAATAATAGCATCATTGGTGCGCTGGAAGTGGGAACGCGAAGTCGTGATTATTCAGGTTAATTTTTTTTATGTGCTTTTGTGTCGCTGTTCGTATGGGATGAGTGATTGTGCTAATCAAATAATAGCGCGTGGTCGTAAAAAATATTCGCAGTGAAAAGTGATTTTTTTTGTGTGCCTTTTGTCGTGAATTGTGTGTGTTTCTTGCTAGTAATAATAATATCAGTCCTTCCTTTATCATCGTTGATCGGAGGGCACGCCGCCGGTTGAGTTTGTCGTATTAATAGTGTTCCAAAGTAACTGGGTGTTAATTGTGTTTAGTACTTCAGTCGATTGCGGGCGGTGAGGCCACGCGCTTGCCTTACTGAATTATTTTTGTCTTTTTCGTTGAGTAATTGGTGTTTTTTTTTGTGCTTTTGTAAACTTAATTAATTGTTTTGTGATTTTCAAAGCCCTTCCTATATCATCGTTGATCGGAAGGCACGGCGTCGGGTGGATTGTGCTTAAATTTTTCGAATAAGGTTTTATTTTTTTGCTGTGAAAAAGCCATTTCTATATAATGATCGAAAGACGCACTGACATTTTGGATTAATTAATAGTGGAGTGAGATAATTGTGAGTGAGTGATTTTGTGTGTTAACCAGAAAGACCTTCCCATAGCATCGTTGCTCGGAAGGCTCGCCGACGGGTCTGTTATGAAAGTCCTCCCCATAGCGTCGTAGCTCGGGAGGCATCGAAAAGCCAATACCTTATCCTACTAACCAAAAAAAAAAATTAATCACGTGATGCTTGAAGGAGATGCTGTGGATTCAACGGTCTCATGCGGTATCAACAAGTATATAGCGAAAAACTATGTGCTTGATGAGTCTGCAACTTCAACTATCGGACTAACATTCCTCCCTTTCGTTGAACTGCAGGCTTCTTGGGAGGGCGCCGGTATTGACTAATAAAGTAGGGATCTTCAGAGGTTAAACAGTGAACGGATGGTTGGCTCCCACTGATCATTTTTGATTCATTGTTTAACTTCAGCTGATCTGTCAATAACGGAGTAGCAGCTCATTGGCAGTCAACCATGCTCATGCTCATGCTCATGCTCAAATTGGTCTGTGTTGGCATGTAAGCAAATCGACTTTGATTTTTTTTAAATGGATGAAATTTGTTCATCGATTCCTTATGTCCAAATAAGCCATCGTTAGTTTCTTCATAGAAGTCTCCATACAAATTTGGGTGCTGTCCATATAAAAGTGCTACGAAAACATTCGAGAATCTGTATCCCAATAAGGGATTTTCTGATCGATTTGGTGTCTTGGGCAAAGTTGATTAGGACTATTCATAAAAAAAGTAACATCATAATATAGTCAACCCATTTTTTTAAAATAACTTTTTATGTCAAAAACTTGATTTTGACAATCTTTACCCCCTTCTACTTTTTTATTTTTTTGGTAAGTTTTAGTAGGCAAATACGGACGGAGGTTTTTTTTGCCAAAATTTGATTAAACAAAGTGTTTTTTGGAAAATAATAATAATGCACAGAATAAAAATTCAAAAAATCATTTTCAGATGCAAAATTAAATTTTAATTCAAAAAGTACTTTTGTAAAATTCTGACAGCGTGCACCGTTTTTTAATTTTTTTAAATGTCCATCCTTGTCCATCTTTGAAAAAAATATATTCGAAAAGCTAGGAAAATTCTCTACAATTTGCTTTGTTGAACATTATTGATCCTGAGCTAAGATAAAAAGCATTGCAAAAAAAGTTTTTCTAAGTCTTACTAAATTGATTCTCAATTTTTTATCGATGATATCTTCGAAACCATTGATCAGGGTTATTTATCCATTGATCAGGTTTAATTAAGTAATTGCTGATTTTTGAAATCACGACTTAGAGTCAAAAAAAAAAAATAAAAATTTCTGTACGTGTCTATATGTGCCTACCAAAAAAAAAACAATAATGAAACAAATCTGGACCGGTGATTCAATAATTATTCAGTGTAGTCGCGAGCTTCCTGTTTGGTGCGGATGTTGGGCACCCCTGGTTTAAAGCAAGGTAAAACATTTTCAAGGCAGAGAACGCCAAAATCTGGGTCTTGTCGCCGTGCGAATGGTTTCGTTTTTTAATCTCCGGTCGTTCACACCGATGTGAGCATTCCAAGTGAAAGTGAAAAAAATGAAAAGAAAGTGGAGAAATTGCCTATTCGCTCATTTCTCATTCCACTCTCTAGGCTCGAGCCACAAATCGATAGGCTCGTTTAGTTTTCGTGAGTTTTCTTCGCGATGTTCCCAGCTATCAGCGGCTCCCGCTTCGCCGATCCACCCCACCAGGCACTAACCACCACAGATTTATAGTTTCTTGCACCTCCATCGATGTATCTCGGGCTCCGTTTTGAACTTTCTTCTCCATCCCCACTCGAGTCGAATATTTCTTTTTTTTTTCTTTCGTTTCGCTCTTCCCACTACTTTGCATGTTTTATATAATCTTATTTCTTGTTTTGGATCGTAGTTTCCAGTTGGTTGTATAATATTATATAATAAGTATGTGATAAACAACTTTCTCTATCTGGAGATGCTGCTTCTCCTATGCTGCGTTACTATCTATGGCAGGTTGCCACGGAGCGCCGATTCATCATATGTTATCCCTGATGGATCGTATCGGAAAAAAATAATTCTTGGTTTATTTTTAACACTTTTCGTTTGATAGGATGTTGCACTTTTGAAAAAAAAAAAGGTTTGTGCAATTTTGAAGGATTAATTTTTTCTTCCTGAATAAAGAAAATTGGTATTGATGCGAAATCGATTCAAAAATTACGGGTCCGATAGTGTAGTGGTAAGCGTGGTTGCCTCTCACCCCAGTTGGCCTGGGTTCGATTCTAGACGGTCCAGGTGGCATTTTTTGAGACAAGATTTGTCTGATCACGCCTTCCAGCGGATGGAGAAGTAAATGTTGGTATCGGCTTAACTGAATTGTCAGTCCAGGTGTAGGCTGTTGGATTGCCTCACCGTTTCTCATGCCTTCAGACGACTAGTTTGGAATAGGAATCTTGCAATAGAGAACGCCAAGGCCATGCTGTAGAGCGATCACTGTCTATACAGTTGTACATTATTTAAAAAAATGTATTACCGTTAATATATAGCTTGCTTGAAAAACAAGTTTGTCTGAACCATTTTATTTTGAATCAAAACTTGCAAAAACTCGCAATCGCAAATAAACCTTTCTTTTTACGGATGAAAACAACGAACTGACGCTCAAAAAGCGATAGTATATTTTCGCTCTATTTCAAACAATGCCATATTTTCAACAAAGCTAGCCTGCTCGGATCGTCACAGAAAAGCGGCAAGGCTCGAACGAATGAAAGTGAAAAGTAAAAGTTTTTGCCCATGCCGTTTCATGAATTTCCAAAATGTGCACAAACTCTCCAAGCCGACCGAACTGAATAGGTTTTTGGTGCCTACCAACAGTATGGCTCGTGTTGACTTTCTTTTTTTTCGTTGCTTTTTTGAATGAAAGACTGTCGAAATCTGAAATCTGATCAATGTGAGGGGAGGGTGAAATTACGGGTAAGATTCACTGACTTTTTTTAAGAGTCTGGCAGATGTCCAGTACTTAGTACATTATTCTTGTAAAGATGTAATGTTAATGTAATAAATTTATATTTTAAATTGAAAAAAAAATCATTAAATACAGGGTACGTTAACATGTGATTTTTTAATTGGTATGCATAACATTTCAGTCTAAAAATTGTTTGAAATAAAAAGGGAACTAATAGAATTTGATATTTCTCAAGCTGCAACATTGAAATTGGACCATAATGCTACAAGAGGAAGAAAATTGGGAAAATTGAGTAAAACGAGAGTGAGAGTAGTTCGAAAAAATTGTTTGCTAAATAAATAGATAAACTAAATAATTTTTTAAATTAATAGGAACCAAATACAATTTGATATTTTTTATACTGAATCATTGAAATTGGACCATAATGCTACAAGAGGAAGAAAATTGGGAAAATTGAGTACCGTCATCAGGGGTGACATTGGGTCTGGGGGGTGAGATTGGGTCATACAAAAATGCTGAAAATTGTATGACCCAATCTCACCCCCCAGACCCAATGTCACCCCTGATGACGGTAAAACGAGAGTGAGAGTAGTTCAAAACAATGGTTAACTAAAGTGAAACGGAAGGTCAATGACTGGCAACGATTTCACTAGTGTGTTTGGAAGCCACACTCACACACTAGCAGCAACTTAAAGGCAGAATAACATCAAGAGAAAGAGAAAGGTAGGGGCAAGGCTAAGCGATCAAAAGTGACGAGTGCGAGTGGTGGCGGGGGAGAGATTAGATGCACCCCAGGCCAGACACCGCAGAGTGTATTGAACTGTATTTGGCCTGGGAGGTGATGTAAAAAGCAAAAGAAAAAAAAAAGTGGGAAAAAAGAGACCAAAAGCAGCACAGCAGGCCGGGAAACCGGCAAAAGGTGAAAGATCGGAGCTGTTTGGAGGTTTCGCTTTGTGAAAGTTTAACAGTCGCCAGTGGTGTGGCGCTTTTCTGTAATGTGACCGTTGCTTGCTGCGATCATGAGTTTATTGACTTTTTGCGGAGGCAAAGTTTTATGCGGTTTGCGCACTGCAAACTACACTGCGATGATTGTGTGTGCTTGAAATGGTTTCACTTTCACCCAGTTTCCAAACTAGCTGCTATGTGGGGTTGTTGAACTTTTAACAAATGCTTACCCTTAGTTAAACCAGAGATAGTATTATGTTTCTCATCAACCAAATTTTCAGGAAGAATTCGTGAGAAAACGACAATGCTTGAGGAATTAAAGAATATATCAGAATATAATTTTTGAATTGGGCGTTTTGCTTCGATTGCCCAATTACCTATTTTAAAAGCTCTGTTAAATAGTGTTTGCATACAGGATATACATTAGATACTTTTGTAAATCCTATGTTCTGTAGAACTTTTATAAATGGATGCTGGCGTAAAATAAATAAACCCTCCAATGCCCAAATTTTTTTGAAGGTTTTTATTTTTTCCATGTTTAGGTGGTATTTTTGAGCAACTTTTGTCCTACGAAAAACATTACTTTTATTTTTAAGGTTTTTCTTGTTTAATTTTTTTTATCTTGTTTGGTTTATGTTTGTTTCTGATAGTATATGCCTTATTCTACCACCTCCTGTTATAACCATTTGCCTCTCTCGTTTTTTCATGTTTTTACAGGCATTTTTTTAAATTTTTGCCTGTTTTCACATTTTCTACTATAGAATGAAAATATTATCATTCAAATTGTAGTAAAATGCGTAGAGTCATAGTCTACAAAATATACTGCAAACCTTTTTTTTACATATCTTATAGAAAATATTAGTGGGAAACACAGTCAAAGTTGACTCCGGAAAAATACATTTTTTAAAACATTGGCAAAGTCACATTAAACCATAATAATTTTGGATGTTTGACGAATTTTTAGATCAAAGCCCGCTTATAGGTAGGGTTGACTTGTAGAGGGATAAACTAAATTAAAATAAATCTATTTAGTTTTATATGCGATACAAAACATTCGATCGTGATAAGTTTGGACAATGGTTATCGTGTGTTTTTGGTTTTCCAACAGCCCACGAATTATAGTATAAAAGAGAATGTAATGTCTTGAAAAAATACAAACGACATTGAAAAATTAACTTTAGTTTTATTTTTAATATTTTTTATTGATTTGCCTGAAAAAACTTATTTTTCTCAAATTTATATTTTGCTTTTCAAAATATATGGTTGAATTGCATCCTCCCCCTTTCTTTCTAAAAATCCTCAAAAAGCAAGAAACAGAAAAAATATTGCTGAGAATTTAAATTGGAATTCAACGAAGTTGAACAATTTATTTTAAACTATTAAAAATACATTGTATTACGTATTTTATTCAGATAAAGACTTTTTTTTTCAAGACTATTTGCAAAATTTTGGGACGACAGATCGGAAAAAGAAAAAAATATCAAGTCAGGAAGGCAAAAAAATATAGCGGAAAATTTTTAATTTTCATCAAAAAATAAACAATGCATTGTAATCTATTTAAAATACATTGTAGCACGTATATTTTTGTATTTAATTCCAATATGGCACATTAGTATTTTTTAAAATTTAGAATTTTGGGATCGCAGTTCGAAAAAAGACATACGACTTGTAGGACATAAAAATACATATGTTCATAAATTAATTGACATTTTGAAAATTACCGGTGGTACCATAACTGTAATGTTGTATAAAGCATTTTGTTATAATTCTTGTTTTAAAAATTTTGAAAATAGGGCTTTAAATTTTTGAATTGTTTATTGCCCCCCTATGTGGAGCTTGGTACAGTCATCTGATGATAAAAAGTACGGCCCGAAATTAAATAAGGGCTTCGAAAAACGTCTCTTTCTGCTGGGACAGTTTGAATGGAGTCGGCTTGCAAAAGATATGAGCATCGTTTCCGGAAACCATTATAATCTGTGACAGAACCGTTTTGCAAATACCATGAAACCCGTTAAGGGGTTGTTGTACCGTAGAACAATGCAATCACACACAGTCAGTCAACAGTTCACAACGTCAACGGACAATTTCAAGTTCAGCGTGTGCACTTGAAATCGGCTATTTACAATGTGTCACAAACGACGATAGTCGCGTTGCTGAGAGAGAGAGCGCGCGCGGTTCGCTCGCGCTTAGCCACATTTTTTTCGCGCTCCCGCGCGCTCGCACGTTCTCAGAACGATGACTCTTCCGGCTATCCCTGAACCCATATTTTCTTGGTACTTCATGGTCAAGCCAACGCACACACACTCGCTGAACTGCTGAGCGCGCTGACTTGATCGGTTCTTGTACGTTGTCGCTCCCGTCGTCGTCGTCGTGAACGGGTAATGACCCTTACACTCTCACTCTGAGCAGCAGGGTAGGGGGCTAAGCAAAGGTGAAAAAACGCGAAAAAGCAGGTGACGACGAGCCTGCCGTGGCCAGCCAGAGCAGCGAGGCCACAAACTGCTTCGCGGTGTACGGAGGAATGCCGACATTAAGGCGTTTTTTGTTGTTTTTCCCTGGTCGGCCCTGGTCTTTCGTGCCTCGTTCGTCGAGGTTGAATGTTGTGCGCTGTTTCAAAGCATAAGCGCGGGCAGAAAAGGTTTTGTTCAGCCACATGGGATTTGATTGTTTTTTTTTTTAAGATTTAGAATAATATTATTTTCGAGAAAAAGTTTTAACTTTTTCATCAAGTGGATAACAATTTTATAAAAAAAGGGAAAACTATTTCAGCAGCTACTCGCTTTGTATACAGTCACGACTGGCAGTGCAACGACCAGAAGTAAGTAACTGAGGCACAGCAGCAGCCGCAGAGCAGCAAGCATACAACTGGGCTGTGTGAGTTGCTCGCTCTTTTGCCTTTGCTTACTTACTTGCTTGCTGCCCGTGGACGGATGGAATTGGAAGAGAAAGGTCAACGACTCACGGCTACGGGGGCATTGGCTTAGCTCGGTCGCTCGCTCGCGAATGAGTGGAAGGGCAATGCACTGGTGACCGTGTACCAACTCCGCGGTGTTGCTGCTGCTTCTGCAGAGCATTTTTTTTGTGTTTTTTTTTTGAGATCGTTAATGGAGAATTTCGTTTCATTCCGCAAAGGGGGGAAATCTTTTGCTTTGCATTAAATTTTAACAGAAAGATGAATGTAAGTTTTGTTTTCGATATTACCTATGTTGAGGTCTGGTTCGCCCTTGGAACTGCTAGCCACACTGTTATCCATAATTACTGGTGATTTCACTGAGTGAGCGGGAGACACTTGCGAAGAAAGCATGTGCATAGATGTCTGCTGCTGGTGGACACCGGGTGAAGACGGTGTCGTAGGCGGAAACCGAGCACCGTCTTCAGTTTTTTGAATTAATAGAACTGATCCTTTGGGAAACTGAAGATGATGCGGAAGATCACGTTGGGATGAAAGCTGCTGATGATGCTGCTGCTGCAGATGGTGGTGCGGTTGATGATAATCAACCCCACCTTCTCCGCTGTCAGCTAGCAATCCTTTGTGAGCCGGAACATTTTCCAACACAATATTTTTCATACTATTGATAATTTTAGGATGATTTGCATACGCAGATTGAACAACATTAAACTCTTTTGCTGGTCGACATTCCTCGATTCTACCAACAGTGATGCCACTAGGAATACACGGTGGTTCTCCCGACACCGGACGGTAATTGATTACCGGTGTTTGCGATTGGGAACACTTTTGCACCTGCACGACATTCATGGTATTCTCCTTAATGACCGAGTTTTGGTACACGGCTTCGGCCGAAAACATTTTTAGGCAAATATATTTAACTTATTCACAAATTCACATCACATAAAATATAAGGATTTTTAAACCATAACGACCCTTCAAGCCGTATTTTCTTCTTCTGAGGGGGTTTATTTTATCCTCGCACAATTTTTTTTTCTTTATTTTTTTCCTGTTTTGGTAACCATCAATTATACATCCTTGTGGTTGAGATGAAACACTTCAATAGACAAAAATCACATTGATCCTAGTATTCCAATCGCCGTCCGCGTCCGTTGAAGTAACTCGCGACAACCGAAAACATCGACCGTCAATATTCGAGCGATATCGTCAAATAAAGCCACACACCGAAACGCGGACCTCACCGCGGCTCGAATCGCACAAATTGTACGAACGGGGCGAACAGACAAAAACCCGGAGAGCGGAGAGATACTGGCTTTTCTGCCCAAGACCAATGAAAGGAAAATTTGTACTGGTCGAGCCTACGTCTAAGCGGCAACGTAAAACATCAACATCACACCGCGCGCACATCGGGAATTGAAGGTCATGTGGAGGGGGACGTTGAATGAACGAAAAGAGTGTAAATAAACACCCGAAAAAGGTGAGCACGAGAGAGCGGTTCAGGTCTCGGCTCTCTCTCGCTCTCGCGAGGAGTGCTGAAAGGAAAAACTTGGAAACACAACTTGGCGCTACAGTATCGCTCGAAAGAAGCTGTTGAGAAAATAGCTTTGAAAATTTAATGCACTGCATTGTCTGATTTTCAGTACGAAATGGCCATCGAAAAAGAGAAAAAATCTGCCTCGCAAAGAAAAATGTCTGTGCAGGCCATGAGCAAAAGACAATATGTATGACGAAATGAAATGCAAGCGATCATCAAGGTAGGAAGGTTTCAAGATAGGAAGGATTTTGACCCCCGGTTGTTTGAGACACTTTTTAGTCAAATTCAAGCTTAAAAGTGACGATCTGTCACAGAGCAGTATTGGCAACCAAAGAGTCGACTGTGTGTGTGTGTGTTTTTTTTTGAGGATTCATAATAAAAATTTGCCACAAACTTTTGCGCTGTACTGTGTAAGTGGGAGAGCGCGAGAGCAGCTATATCGCCCACCAGTGAGAGGGATTGGGTTTGGTATCAGCACTGCACACCGGAAAATGGATCACTGTTCTCATTCTTTGCGTTTCATTCTCACTCTCGCGCTCTAGAACTCGCAGCGCGCGGGAAATGCAGAAGCGATCGTTCTAAAGATTGCTGTTGTGTTTGTGGCTTTTCCTGGCATGCCTCACCTTACTGAGGAAAGGCTATAAAAACACTCGAAAAATGAACTTCTTAATGCGAGCTCTAAGACTCACCTTCACGTATACATATCAACTAAGGATCGAAAACTGAACAAATGTATGTGTATGTATTTGGATGTGGATGTGTGCACTGAAATTTCTCACTCAATTATCTCAGCACTGGTTGAACCAATTTGAACCGTTTTGATCTCATTCGATTCGCCTTAGAGTCCCATAAGTCCCTATTGAAAATTATGAAGTTCAGTAAAGTACTTCAAAAATTATGCTAAAAAAACATTTTGAAAAAAGTCCGGAAATCGTAAAAAGTGTGGTTTTTGTAGAAAAAAACCCGTCATGTTATACATTTTTAGAAAGGTAATTAAAAGACCTTTCCAAAGAGCCCAAACATCGAAGATCTGATAAGCCTATCTAAAGTTTTTAGCACTGAGGTGTTATTTATGCACTTTTTCAGGCCAGATCTCAGATATTTCCATGAAACGTTGTTATTGCAAGATTTGTAATCAAAAGACCTTTCCATTGAGCTTAAAAGATTGATTGAAGATTTGATAATCCTATCAAAAGTTTTTTAATGTGAGGAAGGCATCAACCACCTTAAGGTGGATAAAGTAACGTTTTTTAGGATGTGCTCGATAGCAGCCATTCTTAGCTTAGGACGCTGATTTTCGAGTGCAATATACAGTCCAGACTCGATTATCCGAAGGGCTCGGAAAAATCTACTTCGGATAATCGAATCACGAAAAAAACATTTTTTTCGTTGTCTTGTTTCATTTTAATTTTGATTTCAGATTTTTTTTTTTTTTTTGAAGGCAAAACTTGAAATACTATTTACAATGGCCTTATTTGCTACAAAATGTGTTCTTGTATCTACTCCCTTGTAACATTTTAGGTTTTAAGTAGGCCATAAAAGCTTTTTTAGGCCGTATGAGGGTTTTCAGAACCATGATAAAACCTGTAAGTTTAAAAATGTTACTAGGGCTGTCATCATTCAAAATTTAGTTGATATTTGTAGATTGCCTAAATTTGTTTTTATTTATTGTTTGTATTTTTTTTGTAATTCTATATAGAAGCAGATTATCAAAATAATACAAAGTTTAGGTTTTAAATAGTTTCAAAATGCAAATAAAAATAAGTGAGAGCTGCACACTGCTCTCGCGTGACTTTTTACGTTTCGTGGACCGCAAAGAAAGAAACAAAACACGAACGAAAAGTAAAAATGCCACGAAAACAAGTGAAAAGAAAAGCAAAAGCCGTCGGGAAAAGTAAATAATCTGTGGTACATTAACCCATCGACCGAGCTTAATAGTAATCGCTTTTTCTACTCACTCTTCAAACATTGAACTGATTAATAACATAAATAATAATGCATCAAGTAAAACCAATTTCACTCACACATGCTTTATATATACAATCATATGTGCTTCCACAGTGTAGATACAATACTCTTTCCTTTGCTTTCATTGAAGCGTGAGTGAAAAATTTTGTTTTGTATTCTCATTAAATTTTATCACTATTTATAGACAAATAATAAAAAAATATTTTTCAAATCCAGGTGTAGTTGTTTTTTACCAAAAATAAAAATATTTTAAACAGCTTCTTCAAAGAAGCAAGCCTAAAGCTGCAGAATTTCCACACCAGACGGGAAAAAAAGTTGTATTGTGAAAGTTTTCATTGTGTTGAAAATACTTAGCCAAGTAAAACTCATACAACCCATCAATTCATTTGCTATGGCTGTTTATTGCCTGTGTTGGTAGATTACACTGTATTTGTGTTAGAGAGCAGCAAACCGAAGCGAACCAGCCGAGGGAGCCTCGCGATGATAGGGCTATGACCTTGGTTCATTTTATACTTTGCCCATTTACGTTCAAGTTTTCGCCTAGCGAGTCAAGGTTTCACGCCAGTTCAGTGCAAAGCCCCCTTTTGATCGCGGTTTGTTGGCTTTTGCTCTTTTATTGGTCATTGGCTTACCATTTGGATGTTTCAAAGGAAAATTTCTTTAGAATTCGTAATCTTAAGGATACTGTGGTTAAAGTATTTCGAGTGATATGACCAAGGGCAAGGAAGGAATGGAATTCAGAATAAAAATCGTGGAGTCGTTACTTTTTGACGTTGAAATTACTCGCAGGTCTTATAACTTTGTTAAGAAATATCGAAATGTCTCATTTTATTTCATTTCATTTTATTAGGTTGCTTTAACAATTACATTGGTGCAGTTGTTATCCTGACTACTTTTCAACACCTGATTTGTTCGAAATGGGGAGAGAGTTTACTGGTTCTAAGGAGAACGAATTGGACAGAGAAGGTAAATTTTTTGCAAAAATAACCTTCGAAATATCGAAATGTCTCGATTTTACACAATTCGATTAAAATTTTTTATCAGTAATATTCTTTAAATCTAGCGATACAGGCATATCTCATACTCGGAACAGTTTAAAGTTCGTCCAGAGATAGGAAAATCAAAGAAAATCGATAATAATTACTATTGAACATAATAATTCGCTTATACTTTCATTTGAAAACTTTACTTGTGATTTTCTGATCTTTGGAACAACTTCAAGTATCGTTACATATATATTTTTTTTAATTGAAGAAAGACAAAAAAAAAAAAACAAAACAACCAATCTGCTCGAACCTAGAGGTCCGAAGGATTGAATGGGGAGAGAACTCATTTTTTAACTCCAAGGAAACTTTCACCTCAGGATTCGAACTGACGACTTTTGGATTGCGAGTCCAACCGCTGACTAGCGAACAGTATAACCATTCACTATTCCTTCAGATTTGTCCGTTTTGGTAATTTTGGTCGATTTAGTTTTTTTTTGTCGATTTGGTCATTTTGATCGATTTGGTAATTTTGATCATTTTTGTCGATTTTGTCGTTTTGTTCGATATGGTCATTTTTGTCGATTTGATCATTCTGGTCAATTTGGTCGTTTATGCTATTTTGGCCGTTTTGGTCGATTTAGTCATTTTTGTCGATTTGGTAATGTTGGTCTTATTGATCATTTTGTCTATTTAGTCCTTTAATCGATTTGGTAATTTTGGTCGATTTCAGTATTTTTTAGATTTAGTCATTTAGTCCATTTGGATCGTTTTGGTCGATTTGAGCATTTTTGTCGATTTAGTCGTTTAGGCCATTTTGATCGTTTTGGTCATTTTGGAGGATTTGGGCATTTTTGTCTGTTTGGTCGATTTAGTAATTTTGGATGATTTAGTAATTTTAATCGTTTTGGTCATTTTGGTCAGTTTGGTCGTTCAGGCCATTTTGATCGATTTGGTTATTTGGTCGATTTAGTCGTTTCAGTCCAAGCGCGCGGAACAAACGTTTTTTTTTTTAACTTTTTTTAGAGCTTGGAAATTTAAAACTTTATCAAATTGAAATAAAATCGTTGTAAACTATTTTCTGAATAAGGCCGTTGCAAATATTTTTCAAAGTTTATGTCCCCCCTTCCCTTCAAAGTCGGTCAAAAAATAAGGGGGCAAAAAAATACTTTTTCAAAAATCTTCCAAATTTTAAAGGAAAAATAAGTCAAACCAACTGAAAACAATTAGAAATACATTTTCCTGCGTTTAAAATCATATTTAGTATGTCTGGGATCGATAAAAAATATTTTGAATTTTTGTGGAATTCCAATGTACAGCACCGCAAAAAGTTTTTTTTCGGCGAAAAAAAAATTTCTTTAATACTTGAATATTTTGAAAACTAATGTTTGCCAAACAACTGGGCAGGTGTAAAATGCATTTTAAAACACTTTTTTCATTCAAATGTTTTGACCATGGCTTGTAATTTAAATTTTTATATTTTTTCAAACGAAAAAGTGACCAACCACCGGGAGTTGAGTGTATAATATTTGAGCAGCTTTTGGCATTTTTCCAGATTTTTTTTAACGTATGTTTATATGACGATGAAACTTGCACAGAAATTTTTTTTTGAATTTTGGAATGTTGAAAATTTGGTAGGTAATATGTATATTACCTCTTTTTTGAGTAATATTACATAAAAAATGTGTAAAAATGTGAACCTGAACCTGAAAAATGATGAAAATTAATCATTTTCTGGGGTAAAATTATTCATTTATTTTTTGACACAAAATCTGTCACCATTTCCTGATGAATATTACCATCATTTTTTTCTGTGTGGTCAATTAGTTCCTTATGCTAAAAATAAACCATATTGCATCATTTGTTCTTTCATATAAGTCTCTTCTCAATAAAATTGTGAGGCTGGTAAGTTTGTCCTGCAATAAGCTATAACTTTACAATATAGCCAAGGTGATTTGATTATTACGGGCTTGCTTAATTCATAAAAGCAACTGTAACGAACATTTTTATTTTTATTTTTATTTTTTTAAATTTATATTTATTTTGATTTTCTCTTCCATGTACATTCATTCAGTTAAAATATTATTGAGTGTCCAATCACAATCGATGACTTTTCACCTCAATTTTAAATAATAGCAACTTTCATTTATTCATGAAATATTGTAGCTTTCGCTATTCAGTGATTTCAAATGTAGGAGGTCCTACATGTACAAAAGGGAAAAGGGATACCTTAAAACTAACTTATAAACTATATAAAGAGCGGATCAATGCAGCTGAAGACTGCAATGATTTTTGTCGAAATGCATCAATTATCTTATTGGACATAACATCCAAAGTGTCAACTTCGGCTAATTGATGAAGTTCACTGGTGCTGAACCAGGGAGGAAGTTTCAGAATCATTTTCAGAATTTTGTTCTGAATCCTCTGAAGTTTTTTCTTCCTGGTTAAGCAACAGCTTGTCCAGATCGGCACAGCATAAAGCATGGCAGGTCTGAAAATTTGTTTATAAATTAACAGTTTATTCTTGAGACAAAGTCTAGAATTCCTGTTTATAAGTGGATACAAACATTTAATATATTTGTTACATTTAACCTGGATACTTTCAATGTGATCCTTGTAAGTAAGGTTTTTGTCAAAAGCAAGTCCAAGATATTTCACTTGATCCTCCCACTTTAAATTTACCTCATTCATCTTTATAATGTGATGACTTTTTGGTTTAAGAAAATCAGCCCTTGGTTTGTGAGGGAAAATAATAAGTTGAGTTTTTGCAGCATTTGGAGTAATTTTCCATTCTTTCAAATAAGAATTGAAAATATCCAAGCTTTTTTGTAATCTTCTTGTGATGACACGAAGGCTTCTACCTTTGGTGGAGATGCTTGTATCATCAGCGAAAAGTGATTTCTGACATCCTGGGGGCAAATCAGGCAAGTCAGAAGTAAAAATATTGTATAAAATTGGACCCAAAATGCTTCCTTGAGGGACGCCGGCACGTACAGGTAGTTGATCAGATTTGCTGTTCTGATAACATACCTGCAGAGTACGATCCGTCAAATAATTTTGAATAATTTTCACGATATAAATCGGAAAATTAAACCTTTTTAATTTCGCAATCAAACCTTTATGCCAAACACTGTCAAATGCTTTTTCTATATCTAGAAGAGCAGCGCCAGTAGAGTAGCCCTCAGACTTGTTGCTTCGAATTAAATTTGAAACTCTCAACAACTGATGAGTAGTTGAATGCCCAAGGCGAAATCCAAACTGCTCATCAGCGAAAATTGAATTTTCATTAATGTGCGTCATCATTCTATTAAGAATTATTCTTTCGAATAATTTACTAATAGATGAAAGCAAACTAATGGGCCGATAGCTTGAGGCTTCAGCAGGATTTTTATCCGGTTTTAAAATCGGAACTACTTTGGCATTTTTCCAACTACTGGGAAAATATGCCAAATCAAAACATTTGTTGCAAATTTTGACCAAGCTACTTAAAGTTGCTTCAGGTAATTTTTTTATTAAAATGTAAAAAATGCCATCCTCACCAGGGGCTTTCATATTTTTAAACTTTTTGATAATAGATTTTATTTCATTCAGATCCGTATTAAAAACATCATCTGATGAAAACTGTTGTTCAACAATATTCTGAAATTCTATTGAAATTTGATTTTCAATAGGACTCAGAACATTTAAGTTGAAATTATGAGCACTCTCAAACTGCTGAGCAAGTTTTTGAGCTTTCTCCCCATTAGTTAATAAAATATTATCACCATCTTTTAAAGAAGGGATTGGTTTCTGAGGTTTCTTAAGAACCTTTGAAAGTTTCCAAAAAGGTTTGGAATAAGGTTTAATTTGTTCGACATCTCTTGCAAACTTTTCATTTCGCAGGAGAGTGAATCTGTGGTCAATAACCTTTTGCAAATCTTTTTGAATTCGCTTCAGTGCAGGATCACGAGAACGTTGATACTGTCTTCGGCGAACATTTTTCAGACGAATCAGAAGCTGAAGATCGTCATCAATAATGGGAGAATCAAATTTGACTTGGACTTTAGGAATAGCAATATTCCTAGCATCCAAAATGGCATTAGTTAAAGATTCCAAGGCTGAATCAATATCAGCTTTGGTTTCTAAAACAAAATCATGATTTAAATTATTCTCAATATGATGCTGATACCTGTCCCAATTAGCTTTGTGGTAATTAAACACAGAACTATTGGGTCTGGTAACTGCTTCATGAGAAAGTGAAAAAGTTACTGGAAGGTGATCAGAATCAAAATCAGCATGAGTCACTAAAGGATCACAATACTGACTTTGATTTGTCAAAACCAAATCAATTGTTGATGGATTTCTAACATAAGAAAAGCAAGTTGGCCCATTCGGGTATAAAACCGAATAAAGACCAGAAGTGCAATCTCTGAATAGAATTTTACCATTGGAATTTACTTTTGAATTATTCCAAGATTGGTGTTTGGCATTAAAATCACCGATGATCAAAAATCGAGATCTATGCCGAGTAAGTTTTTTCAAATCCCCTTTGAAATAATTTTTATTTTCCCCAGTGCATTGGAAAGGCAAATATGCAGCTGCAATCATAATTTTCCCAAATGAAGTTTCAAGTTCAATGCCCAAACTTTCAATAACTTTTAACTTAAAGTCACATAACGTGCTATAAGTCATACTACGGTGGATAACTATTGCAACTCCACCGCCATTTCGATTCATTCTGTTATTGGTTATAACTTTATAATCTGGATCACTTTTCAAATAAGTGCCAGTTTTTAAAAATGTTTCGGTTATAACAGCAACATGCACGTTATGAACTCGTAAAAAGTTGAAAAATTCATTTTCTTTCGCTTTTAAAGAGCGAGCATTAAAATTCATAATATTGATGGAATTACTTAGATCCATGATTAAACTTCAGGGTAAGAACAACATCATTCGCAAATTTTAATCCAATCTGGATTGCTTCCATCATGGATGTAGCATTACTCATTGTTTGAATCAAACCAAACAGTGAGTTTTGCAAAAAAGTCATTTTTTCAAACGTAACATCGCCGAGATCAGAAGATCCCAAAGCGTTGCCAGCAGAAAAATTTTCAAATGAAATTTGAGGTACCTGCCCAATTTGAAAATTGGTAGAGGATTTAAAATTCGTGGATGAACCCGAACCCGAAACGACGTTGGCATAAGAAATACCATTAGTGTTACCTAACTTTTCCTCGTTAGGGGTATTTCTAGCATTGTTCGAGTGAGACAGCACGAACGTTTGATTTAAAGATGCAGGTACAACCTGACTTTGAGAAAATTTCGGTTTGGATTTCGGCTGATGCTTAGCACGAGAATCCAAAACCTTTTTTCTGATGGGGCAATCCCAGAAATTTGATTTGTGATTTCCACCACAATTTGCACATTTAAATTGGGTGACTTCTTTCACGGGACAATTGTCCTTGTCGTGAGAAGAATCCCCGCAAACCATGCATTTTGGAACCATGGCGCAATGATCAGTACCGTGACCGAATGCCTGGCAACGCCGGCACTGGGTCAGATTCTGGCCATTACCGCCATGTTTCTTAAAATGCTCCCACTTTACCCGTACATGGAACAAAAACTGAACTTTGTCCAAAAGTTTCAAATTGTTGATTTCATTTCTATTGAAATGAATCAGATAAAATTGTGAAGTCAAACCAAAGCGAGAAATATTCCCGTTTGATTTTTTCTTCATTGGTATTACTTGGGATGGGGCAAAGCCAAGCAACACCTTAAGTTCGTTTTTGATCTCATCCACCGACAAGTCGTTGGAGAGACCTTTCAGGACCGCCTTGAATGGACGAGCATTCTTGGTCTCATACGTGTAGAAATTGTGTTTGTGGTTTTTCAAATAACCAACAAAAGTTTGGTGATCTTGTAAAGATTCCGTCAACAAGCGACATTCTCCTCTTCGACCAAGCTGGAACGAAACCTTCAAATTGCAAGTTTCCTTGCAATTCTTCAGTTGCGTTCCTCACCTCACTTTCAGAATCAGAATCAGACCTCGGATGAGGCTGTTTTCTTTTTCTGTTTCCGTTAGCCGGTTTAGCGTTCAAACGCTTCACCGACGTAACGATCAAATCTTCAGAAGATTTGCGTTTACCTTTGTTTTGACGCATTTTGCAAGCAGAGTTCTCTTGAAAAGATGGCTTTGTTTGTAAAATACAACAAAATTTCAGGTGGGGATAGCCTTGAAAAGACTGTTTAGAATTTTGGAAAATAACTCAGGTAGTCTTTAAAAAGACTGTGAATTTTGTTTGAAATAACTCTGAGCTTAGGTAGTAAAAAATACCGCAGCTCTAGTGTCCGTTCACCACGAAGGTTCGCAAGACACTGATAACGAACATTTTGAGGTGAGCAACTCTACGTTGTACTATCAACCCCGTCTGACAGTATTATCGAAATATTCGAACTTGTGAACGAGATCAATAAACGCTAGAAGGCCACCAACTGCCTGAGCTATTTTATCAGCAACCACGTGCTGACATTATCCGTTAACGGGCTCCTACTCAACACATTTGTGTGAACACCTCATCACGTATCGATGACGACACGAGATCAAACACATACGCATGGCTAAAATCACTTCCTTGATTCTTACGGTATGTGGCAGTTTGTCCGATTTCAGGGCCGAGCTTATGTGTCCGTTGCTTTGTATCGCGTCATCTGTTGTCGCTGATGACGATATTTTGTTGATGTGATGAATCGCACACCCCACTCACACCGCAGTGTAAAACAGAACAAATTTGCGAGTTTGACCGAGACCGCGTTCATGGCCACTCACTCTGTCTTAGCTGAATGTTCAAAAAAAAAAAAACTTGCGCAATTCACCTAGTTGTTTGGCGCTTTCTTAACCTATACACAAACAAAAATGGTCGTATAACAGATATGATAAATAATTTCTATGAGAAGGTTGATTTTATATTTCGGACTCATTTGCACTATAAAATGTATAGTATGCATGAAGATGTCCCACAACGATTGCGACGATATAATAAATACTAAACTTACCGAGCAGGATTATAGCCATTCTCCGGTAAGGAAGGCAAACTATTGCGAGTGTATTAATGAGACAGATATTCTATTTTATTTATAACATAAAAAAGCCTTAAATACATATATTTCCCATATGACAGGAATGAACTATTAAGCTACGTTCATTGCATTCATCAGTCGGCAAAAAAATGAAGATGCTTTGCAAATGATGTAGTTAGTCCTTTTCTTACTACGATTTAATTTGACTTCCTGGTTTGCAACAAAAAAGTTTTGCGTAATCGTTACTCTGCCAGTCTCGCAGACAGCCTAACCAAACCCACACGGAGATCAGAGATACTCAATTTTTGCGAATACGGACTCGCAACGAAACAGGAATAAAATCAAACGAGACCAAAACACATCAAAAGAAGTGGAGTAGAACAAATGCTGCTAAAGTGGTATTGCGAGCAGAAATGTGTGTTTTTCCTCCCTCGTTTACTAACACCCGAATCTGAGTGAGCGAAGAGGAAAAGCAAGTTCAAGACTTTGCCATCGTCGTCACCCATTCGTGGTGGTACAGAAGTAGAAGTAGAAGTTGTGAGTGTGAGACTGTTCGTTCAATTGCCCACTCTCGTGCAAGAGAGGCAAAGTCAATGACCGACTAACCTTGAATTTATATAAAGCCAACCCCGTGCTAGGTGTGAGTGTGTGGAGTGAGCTACTCATCACTGCTATCAGGAGAAAAATGCGCAAAATATAACAGGAGACCTTAAATTTTGCACGAAAATACATCGAAAAAGTTGACCGTTCAAAATAATTCTCTTTCGGAGAAAATATATGATTTCCTTATGTGGTGTTTGCGAAGCGTACTCGCAGACAGTGACGATTATTAAATAAGCATGATATCAGACCAATATAATTGATCTATAGAATAGGAAATAGGTCACTAGTTAATTATATCACATTGCTTACAAAATTTACACCGTAAAATAGTTAATGTTGTATGAAGTAACATCAAACGAGATTGGAAAACTCATACAATGCAAATAAGTCATTCTCCGTCAACCAACACTGCAATTTTCCCGACTCATCTTCGATTTGCATGAAACTTTGTCCAAAGGGGTAATTTTGATCACTTATCATGAATCCGAGCTCAATTTTTCAATATCTCGTGACGGAGGGACGACTCCTTTTATTCTTGAACATTCGAAGATATACGTGTTTTCCATTATTTGCAGCTTGAAATGGCGATTATTTATAAATTTGGTGTCAGAGGGACTTGTTTGTAAAATTAAACGCTCGATTTGATCAAAAAATCAAACCATCCACATTAACGACCCCGGGTCTTTTGTGGTCTCTATTGCAAGTTTCTGCTCGAACCTAGGAGTCCGAAGGCTTGAATGGGGAGAGGACCCAAACCTAATTCTACTCCAAGGAACCTTCCACCCCAGTGTTTGAACTGACGACCTTTGGAAGTTTGTATATTTGGAGTCCAACCGCCGCCAGCGATTCCACCGGAGTAGGCTTGGTTTGGTGTGTTGTTTGTACTTATGGCATGGAGACGACTCCTACACCTGGAATGACTTAACGGCCTAACAACCAAGGCTGGGACCGACATTTTACTTCCTCATCCGATGGAAGGTTGAAGCAGATGGGAATCGAACCCAGAATCATCCGCTTACAAAGCGGACAGCGTAACCATTCGGCCACGCACTGCCCGATTTGATGGCGTACTCAAAATTCCGGGAAAAAAGATTTAGGTCCTCAGACTTTTTTCGTTACTCAACTGTAAAAAAATGTGGGACAAGTCATAAGAAGAGAAATTTAATGTACTTTTCATATCTGCAATATAACGCAGAAGGGTATTTTTTCATTTAGTCTAATCTAATCTACACAGAAAAAAATGATGGTAATATTCATCAGGAAATGGTGACAGATTTTGTGGCAAAAATAAATAAATAATTTTACCCCAGAAAATGATGAATTTTCATCAGTTTTTGATGAATATTCATCAGGTTCACATTTTTACACATTTTTTTATGTAATATTACTCGAAAACAGAGGTAATATTCAACCTACCAAATTTTCAACATTCCAAAACTCATTTTTTTTTTCTGTGTAATACAATCAAACCCTAGCGCAGCCAATCTTCCGAAAGGATCCTGGAGAGTGCCTTAGGTTAGATTACGCCTAGCACTCTTCATGTCTTGACATGTCATGAAAGGGACCTTAGGGAGATGGGGGTGGCGATTTTCCACGCTCCAAAAAAGTGTCCTCGTGATTGTGGATGGTCCCAAAGTATTTTTTCGAAAAGTTCAGGAAATTTTGCATAAGAGTGACGCTTTGGACGATTGTTATGGCTCGTATGTGGCGATTTTACTAAAATAGAACAAACACAAACCAAATACTGCCGCTCATCATAAAACTATTTTTTTGAAAAAATGTCTGAAACTAGCTATGCATGCATGATTCACATCTGTCGTCCATAGGGTGATTCTTATGCAAAATTTGCTGAACTCTTCTAAAAAAAATATACACGATTGTGTTTTAGGTGTAAAAAAATCGAAAAGTTTTCAAAAAAATTCAAAATCTTTACTTTTCCAAGACAGTTTTGTAAAATTCTGAAAACTGGTCAAGAATACATGCAAACCTCCAATGTTAATATTTCAAAAACAAAACACGTCATTTTAAATGGAAAAAAATGCTCTAAATTAAAAAAATAACCCTTGAGATTCGGAAAGTACATTGAATTTCCCATGAAATGTCATGTCTCACGATTTTTGACAGTTGAGAAACGGGAAATGGCGGCGATTTCAAAACTATTTCTTAACTTTTTTTTTGAAAAATTTGTGTCTTCGGAATGGCGTACTGCCATAGAACCGGGCTTCCAATTTTACACAAAAGTCCCAAATTTCTATCTCTTCGCGGTTTCGAGCTACAAATCACTGAAAAACATGTCTTAAATCCAGAAAAATTATAGGGGTCTTACCGCTCCACCGTCACGAGATATCGAAAAATGGACCTCGGATTCGTGATCTTGAAATTACACCTTTGAGCAAAGTTTCACGAAAATTGAAGAGGGGTCGGGGCAACTGCTGTGTGAGTTGACAGAGAATAACCCAAAAGTTAATATATCTTTTAAACTAATTTTGATCATTTCAATTCATTTTTAATTAATTTTCATAGATTTTTCTTATCGCAATCAATAAAAAAATTCAACAGTGTAAATTAATATTTTGTGGCTGCAAAATTGATATACACGGTTAGTTTACTATTTAATATTAGATTTTTTTTATAGTTGAAACATCAGAAAAAAATTTTTTTCGTCTTTTGATTTAAATGATAGACTGTAGATTTTTTTTTATAATTTTGAAAGCTCTTCGCGAAATATTGTATGCTACTGCTTTGCACGCAAAATTTCGATGATCAACATATAATTTTTCAATACTCCAGTTTCTCTTTTTCCCCTGAACTGGGTGTTTGTTTCATTATTATGCTTCTCCACCAGTTTATGTTGTTTTGCGATGAAAAAAATAATGGGCTCTCTCTTTTTTATACTTTGCTTCGCCCAGTGTTTCTCAGGTCATAAACCTTTGCCGCTCAAGCTCAACTCTCTACTCCAACATGAACAGAATCTTTCTGAATTCTGTTTCAGCGTGGTTAAAGTATTCCTAAAGAACGTTGACTGCTCTTGATGTCGGAACAATGTCAATGGGTAGTGCGATGTGAGAAGGGGAGCAAGTTGAGAGACTGGCAAAAGAAAATCAAGAAAGTGGGCAGCTGTTTTCGACTGGTGGACAACATTTCGAAGCGTTGATGTTGATGTGATGAAACTACGTTTGAAGCAAAAATCCAGAATGTTTAAGGTGAAACGTGCATTCCTCGTTCTCTTCTTGCTTTGAAAGGATTCCATCAAGGGAAAAACTTGTTTTTTATTTCGTCAAAATTTCCTGACATTCGTTGTGAGTTACTCAATTGGAAATGTGTACTTTTAAAATCAACTGAAAAACAGAATAAACTTAACACTGTTTGGGGTGGAAAGCACCAAAAGTGAAACTTTCTGTTCACTTTCACCCACTGTGCCCCACCATCGCTGTTTGTGGATGGCGCGCACTCAAATGTGAACAAACTCCGACGAGTCAAACGAGCTGGTTCAGGGTCATTGTGTTGCGTTCAGTAGAGTTGGAGATATAAAGTAAAACAGGCGTGCTTCAGCACAGTCGCACAGTTCTGGCGAGTTCTTTGAATTTCCTGAGAATAAATAAACAGAATACAGAAATGGATATTCTGGGAGGGAAAGGAAAACATGGACATAATTGTTCTGTTCTAGCATTCCCAGATTGGAACTGGTAGAGCCATCTGATAGAAAGTAGCATAAACACAGCGATACTTAGTGGACTTGCGCGTCAGATGGCGGCACCGAAACCACTGCCGCCGGTGTGGTGAGAGTGAGAGTACATTCAACCACGATATATGGTAGCTTATTTATGGAATGAACTTTCAAAGTAGTATGCTCTCTTTCTTCGTGCACCATCTTATGTATCCAGTTCGTAGTGTGTCTTGATTTTCCATGGCATTGACTGCGAGTGAACTTTCCATATAAAATATGTAAAAGCTTATTGCTGGTTCCCCAAAAAGGAACGCGATTTTTTCGGTATTGAGCTGTTGTGTCTTGATGCTCACACCTTTGGTGTAAGAAAGAATTTACTTTTAAACATTTGAGTCTTAATTCTCACTTATAATTTTTTAAAGGTTTTTTTTTGTTATGGTCTATAACCGTTATAAGCTCTATTAAAATCTAGGTAACATACATGTTTTGTAAGTACACTGCACAGTGTTTGGACTGGCAAAATTAAGTGGGATAAATTGATAACTCCTTTATTTGCCGTTCTAGCCAAATGGTGTTTCCGAAATAGTTATTGTACTTGATAAGGGCTATCTTTTGAAGTTATTGACATACAGGGTAACGACCTTCCAGGGTGTCAACCAAAAACTAACTTTGTTGGATGACGTTGTAGGGCTTTGGTGTCTCAGTAACTTCTCAGTAAAGGCTCAAAACATTTTGCTATCTTCGGCAAAGATTTGTAATTTTATGTCATAAACAACTCTTCAGAACATAGTAGGGGAACAGCATGTAATTCCAACGTGCCTATAATGTTGCCATATCAGCACTTTGACATACAATTACAGCTTGTTAAAAGCGTTTTCAACTGAAATCGAGTGATAAATAGCTCAATAAGAATTGAGCAAGCAAGTTTCTATCAAAAGTCTAGCAAAATTAGTTGTTTCAATAGTGTAAATCAGCAAATTGAATGGAGTTAGCAGTGAGTGCTTAACCTGCCAAACATATGAGAATTTCCCCTAGGTCGCTAAAATGCGACATATACTTTGAAAAATATTTGCAACGGCCTAAAAATGTTAAAAAATGGCAAGAAGAAAGCAAAACGTAATCCAACCTAAGGCTTTCTCCAGGATCCATTTGAAAGATTGACTGCGCTAAGTTTTGGTTAGATTAGATTAGATTTTCGAGCATCTTGTATCTATAGTCTCGTATTCTTTTAAAAAAAACGAAGCGAAATTGACATTATAGCTGTTGGCCACTGTTGCTAGTATCAACCAAAAGTGTAAAAAACTGGCAAAGTTATTGAACAAAACGGAGCGCCAGATTATGTTACGTCAAGCACATATTTTAAATATCAGGACGCCCACCGGAACCAGCACATGAATGCCCGTCAAAAAGTAATTTTGTTACATATTTAGGTACTAGATTCTCTTTTGTAAAAAAATGGCTTATATAAAAAATTGGAAAAAGTTCCTGTTGGATCACTTTTACTCATACAACCCATTCGTTACGTTTTTACCTTTCATAGCGCGTATGTGTGTATGTGTGTTTTTTTGTGTGTCACAAGGTCAAATATATATATTCGAAATATGAAACTGTTTCAGAGCTACAAAAACAACAATCTTCTAACCAGCAAACCGGTCGCTCGCCAACCAAGCAGGCGGCTAGTCCGTAGACAAATCAAACTGCGACAGCTAAAACGTTTCCGCATGGCATGGCACACTGTGCGACTGCTAAAACGGTGACTGGTTGTTCTGGTTTTATTCTACATATCGTCACCGACCTGTACTTTTCACGCAATTGCTGTTCGTCACCACCGAGACAGTAAGAACAGTAGTGTGCCAAAATTCTGAACCGGTTTCGCCAGTAACCGATGGCGTTTACATGGCGGCGACGGTGGCTCCATAATGTATGCTAAATTGGCCTAAGTTATCATCCAAAAAATGTTTGTAAATATGTAAAATTTAAACAGACGAGTTGTAAAGTTTTGCTTGTTAACCGCGTTGAAGGTTTCGTAGCAGTGAATATTTTGGTCACTTGTCACGAAGAAACACTCGCACTAGGTTCGTTCGCTGTTTTGTAAAGTTTAAAAAAACATGGAAAGCGCCGTCACACTGAAGTGCAACATAAAACTAAACTTGAATCTCCATCGAAGAAGAGAAGCATCAGTTTACGGAACCATTCAAAGTTAAGACTCAAAATATTTTATGATCTTGAAATATTCAGCTATAGGAAGGCAACGTGGCAACGGCCAGTAAACTCAATTTTTTTAAGAAAATGTATAAGCAAGCCATGAGAAAGAGAACTTTATAACTACGATTGTGGAATGAATTTAAAAAGAAAATATGTCAATGGAAACGAAAATGAATTGATCTCAATCGATTCCGAGTAAATTATAAACAACTTTCGAATGGTCATATCTTGTAAGGCTACCGAAACATTGTGCTTTCGTGTTAACCTCAAAATAATATCAATAATCAGTCAAACAGTATTTTGATATCATGAAGTAATTCGTGGATCGATTATCGTCGCTACATCCTGGGTTGAATACATGAATGAAAATAGGTTGACTTACCTAAATCAGGCATTGAACTGGACGGTTCCTCTAGCGAACCTTTCATTTTCGGTATAATACCGTTTCCACCAGGACTGTTGTTGATTGCGTTCCCAGGTGGAGGTGGAGGCGGGGGAGGTTGCATAGAGGTCACATGATGTTGTTGCTGTTGTTGTAGATGATGCTGCTGAACGACCATAAGATGAGGCTTGGTGCTGGACACCGTAGAATGTGGAGGAGCGTCGAGTATTATGGTGTTGGCAGATTGGTGATGCAATGGTAGAGGTGGGCGGTTTGAATTGCCATCACTGCATCTGCTGTCAACGTTTCTGATGGAAAGTTCACTCGAAATTGACGAAGATGGCACCAAGCTCAGGTGTACAGAGTTCTGAGCAAGATGTGGTGGAGTCGCATGGTTGTGATGATGATCATAGAAACGACCATCTCTTATAACATGAACTTCTTGTGCCTGGACTGGTGGTTCATTTTCACACTGTTTGATCAATGTTTTTGTTGCTAATTGATTTCCTGTACGATCCTGCTGCTGATGATTACTGAGGGATGCAACCATCGAGGTGGATGATGTCTGAGGAGTTGTTATTGTAACTTTCACAGGTCTTCTTGATTCCACACTTCGCGGTGAGTACATAATATGCTGGTTTTCACTGATGACGAATGTCCTTATATCTGGCGTATCCTTATCGTCCTGTACGATTTTATTCATGCACTGCATTTTACCGAATTAAATTTCGCTTGCAAAAAGCTTCGAGACAAACACTGACCGAGCGACACACTGTTCTACATTCTACTTTTTCTCTCGTTTGCACAAAACCTGTGGAAGAATAAACATCGACGATTTTGAGACATTTCATAATAAAAGAGCTGAACTTGGCCTCTGTTTCGTTTCGGCAAATTTATTTCGACACTCAAATACACGTCTGCTGTATGTACGGAGAGCCTTTTTTTCTAACCACACTCACTACCACATTCTCGCGTAGGCACGGATCAATCGAATATTTCCTTTTTTTTCTTCATAAAACGACGTGTGCTTTTTTTCTTCTTGCTCGTTAGCTCCCTCTGTTTTGCGAACCGAGCGCGCGAGTTCAAGGTCAATATTTTCGGAAACTCAAAATAATATCTTTGGTCGTCTGTGTGTATACCAGCGCAGACACACCAACGTTAGAGTGTTGTTGACTTGTAAATCACGCATTAAAATACGAAAATAAACGATCACATAAACATATAAAGCCAGCTATCCAACGTGAACGGCAAGGGAGCACGTTTGTGTATAGAACGAATCCCAACAAAGCCTATATAGTGTGTCACTGGCACTGAGAGAGCACTCATTCAAGAAAAAACAACAACAAAAACGCGACCGCGGCACTCACTAATACAACCCCAGCTGCTTTGGGTGGCGCATAGTATCAAACGACATTCTTCGCCCCATGATTGAGATATACCGTAACCATAGGACTCGTTATCCTTTCACTATAAGGATACGGGAGAAGTTCATTCGGCAAGTGGCGTTAGTCCGATTCAACACAACTAACGTGCCATAAACGGATGGGGTTCTCACTGTTATAGCTTGCGTGTTGCTATATGACGTAGGTCCTTGAACGTATCCTTCAGAGCAACCCGCTTCAAGGCCTTCTGCGCGCTCATACAAAATACACTTTGCAGCTTTCTACCACCCTTTCCTGTAGCTGTTTTCACGTTCAATGTCAATTTCATGACATTTCTTCCGTATTGTGTAGTTAAATTGATATTTTGCTTCCAAATTGCATAAACTTGGATCAATCAGTTTGTTCATCTCAAATTTATCCAGAAAGTGCAATGACATCTGCTAATCCGTGGCTTTTTTTCTAACAATTCTTCATTCGCAAAAATGGTTAGATTACGATCGCAGTCCTGTCCTGTTGGTCACTGCTAGTGCTGCTGCTGCTGTTGATGTTGCTTCTGATGCTCACGAGTACACGGGTACGAAAATCTAAAAAAAGACACGGGAAATAATTTTCATGGTCAACATTTCACCTTGAATAAGTTTATTACTTTTATGATTGAATTCGCGAGTGCGAGAGTATAAGCAGAGAAGACTACATTTACATTTATAGTAGTGTAAAGGCTCTCAGCTGCATGGTCTGGTGCTTTTGATGATGTGGTAAACAGACTAGTGTGTATGCGTCAGGGTTGAAGCTTTTGGGTAACAAACAGTTCCCGTCCCCTTTAAATTGTTCCGCGGAAATATATAAAAAAAATTCAATGGAGACGCATAGTGATTTACATTGTATCGGCATTCAATGGTTTTGAAAAAGTTCTCTAGAATTGATAGTTTCCACATTTTCCTAAAAATCATGTAGAACTAAATACAAAGCTTTTCAGATTATTTTATTTGACTTCGAATCGATAGCTCTAAAGTTTGAAAGCAAGATATGCACTTTTTTCGAATGTGTTAAATGGTTAATAAGCTGCATGTTTCATGCTTCCAATGTTTTAAAATATGAGAACTTGTTTTCCTGATTTAATTTAATTTAGCTAATAAAATGATTTTCGAAACAAAAAGTATCACAAAATCCTTTACACATTGTTCCAGTTCTGCTTCTATCAAATATTGACAGGTTATCAATGAATTTGTGGAAAACATAATCCTGGCAGGCTCAACTCGAGGGGAAGCATGACATTTGGGGTCCCCAAAAACACGTGCACTTTGAATTTTCTATAAATATTAAGACAGGGCCGAATAATTTTCTCCAAAGTGTGTATAGAGAATAAGTGCTGTTCGGGACCATCCATAAACCACGTGGACACCTTAGGGGGAGAGGGGGGGGGGGGGGTATGGCGATTGTCCACGATCCACAAATTTTTTTTGTATGGGGGGGGGGGGGTTTACAGATTCCCAAAAAAGTGTCCACGTGGTTTATGGATGGTCACGTTCGCTTCTCCCAAATCTTGCATGCATTTTTTGCTTGCATGCAACAGCGACGAACCGCCCTAATTCTCCATACAAACTTTGGAGAAAACTCATTTGCAGTCATTTTTGTCAATTTTTGTAGGTTAGTGTAATATATTATACAGTGAGAATCGGCATATTGGATGGAATTTGGACAGTATTTTCAATATGCCTGAAGTACGAGAACTTTAGAGAACTTATTGTTTAAAATAAAATGTCATGATCACGGCCCAGTGTATTTTTTCTCAGTAAGCCGTTGCAAATATTTTTCAAAGTTTATGTCGCCCCCCTTCAAAATCGGTCCGAAAAATCAGGGGGCAAAAAAAAATATTTTTTTCAAAAAACTTCAAAATTGCATAGGAAATAGAAGCCTAACCAACTAAAAACAATTAGAAATGCATTTTCCTGCATTTAAAATCATATTTAGCATGTCTAGGATCGATCAAAAATATTTCTATTTTTTGTAAAAATCCAATGTACAACACCGCAAAAAGTTTTTTTTTCGTCGAAAAAAAAAATCTTTTCAATACTTGCATATTTTGAAAAGTAATGATTGCAAAACAACTGAACAGGTGTAAAATGCATTTTAAAACACTTTTTTCATTCAAATGTTGAGACCATGGCTTGTAATTTAAATTTTTATATTTTTTTTTATTTTTTTGCCCCCCTCCCCTCCTTCCCTCGACCCCGACCAGAGTCGAGGGACATAAACTTCAAAAAATATTTGCAACGGCCTAAAATATATTTGAAAAAATAAAAATCGTGACATGATTTTAAAACGCTGCAAAACTCGTAATTTTTAATATTTTTCGCAGATACGCTTTTAATTTTTTTTTTTTTTTTGCTCTAGGGTTCAACCCAGTAGTCAAGTTCTACGACTAATGTATTTTTTCTAGCTTTTTTGGCAACTAGCTTTATCGACATACTCTTCACACAAATGATTTGCACCAGTTACCACACACATTCATACCGCTGTTGTTTGTTGTTTATGCCGAAACACGGAAAATAATCTCACTTACCAAAACAGTGTCTATAGCAATCATAATAATACATAGAGCTCTTGATTGAGCTGCTCCACGTTTTCCTTCAGGTTTATCCTATTTACACTAATTGACGTAAGCATACTGTATGTGGAATAGTCTTTGTAAAGTCAACTTGTCGTTCATTAGCATTTGACGGCTGGTAGAACTCGCACAGTGTATTCCGGTGTCTCGAGAGATTTTCATTCAATTTGTGCTCAGATCGATTCGAGAATCCCCCAAAACTCACAGCACTCAGTCTATAAAAGTCCAAGGACACACACATTCCCTGTTAGCTCCACCGACGTTAAGCTGCCAAATATCCATGAACAGAGTTTCAATTGCACAACAGTTTTATCCAGTGATTATTTTTGGTGTAACAATTGAGTAATCCATGCATCCGTGTATCCATTGGGCAAACTAAGCAGATGAAGTGAGTTTCGAAGGTGAATGCTGAGAATGTCAAAACATACGAATTTTAATTATCAGAATCACAAGTGGATTCCAAATAAGTCTAACGCGAGCCTCGTTAACGACCAACCAACAAGACAGATTTCCCTTAACTGTCGCTTTCGTTGGTGATGTTCCGGTCCCCGGCACTTGCGGAGACGACTGCGACGACAAAACACAGAGAATTCGCTCCCGCTCCCATTCTCTCAATAGACGTAATACATAAGAATGCTTCCTGCTAGTGTGGTAAGAGGGGGCTTCGGGAGCACCAATACAATGCTCCAGAATTGGCGGTGTTTACCCGGCCCCGGACGAGAGGTGGAATGGGCACTCACCCTTCGCTGAAGTAGTGTTTGGACTGATTTTTACTTTTCTTTTAGTAAAGTTATGAAGTTTTGAAATAGTTTTATTTAATTCCATTTTTTTATTTAAGATTTGAGCATGATTTGTTTTATTGTTTACATTGCACTGACTAAAAAAATCCATTCCTCAATATATTCTAACAGGTGCATTTATCAAAGGTAATTTACATCCATCAGCAGTTGAGGAAAATCAGACGTCCACCGTTCGTAGTCCTAACCCCCCAACACGGACCGCGGTAGCACTTTCCTCGCCCATCTTCCCACGACCTTCCCCATTCAGTCCTGATGCACACATCACAAAATTTCAATATCATGGCTGCAACATTGGTGGCAATGATTATATGCGCTGCGAAGGGCGAGAGAAGAGCAAGAGAGAGAGAGAGAGAGAGTAGGTGAAATAATATGTGGGAGAAAAGTCGCTCTTATATTCTTTGCATGTTGGTGAAAAATATGAGAAAAAAATCCAGTCAAACTGATAGGCTTTGAACACGCATCATAATTTTGCTTATTTTTTTTTATTTTTGTACTTATGAACGATTTATTTTTGTTCCGTGCCAATACCAACATAGAGGCATAACAATGTATGAATAAAAATAAATTGACAATTTTAAGTGTTCTGGTAGAAAAAAGGTGATCAAATTTTTGAACAATAAATCCATTTTCCAACATGAAATTTTAAACCAATACAAAATCCTTCCAATTTCATGTAAAGTTTTTTTATTTGCGAGCGGATTTTTTTTCTATGTTTATTGTCTGTAATTATATTCAAAATGATAAACGCGTTAACACTTTTGAATAGTGTTATGCTGAAATACTCTTGACAAATGATGCACAATTGTTTATTGTTAATGTCCTCTGAATATTTTAGTAAGTAAAGTAAATCTTTCCCAGTTCCTGAGAGGAACACCCTTGAAGAGTATCGGGGCCGGCATTTTCAAAGCGGATTCAGTGGCAGTCAAATTAATCAACTTAATGTTAACATGTTAAGATTAATGTTAACATTTCATAGGTCGCCTTCCTAAGGTGTCGTTCATAAGGTCCAGTTTGTGACGATACACTACTTTCCCTTTACTAAGCAATCGAATCCAGGAGGGAAAAGATCACCAGTTGTGTTGGTCCGAGCCGGGATTTGAACCCCTATCTACCGCTTACGAGGCGGAAGCGTTACCACTGGGCTACGTGGCGTTGCTAACTCTATCACCTCAAAACTTTGGGTCGATTTTTCGGCATGAAGGAGAGGTCCTAGAGAGTTGGTGTCAAAGAAAAAAAGTTGCTTCTCGTCGAGACGAACAAAAGCTCTGAACACCCCAAAGCTCGGGGACTTACGGAAGTGTGTCAAACATGGGAAAGTTAATCCATGCATGTTTCGCACAAGTTTGGGCGAGTTTGCACTTTTTTTTCCTGGGTGCGGAACTTGCATGCAAGTAGCGTGGGGTGCGCGGTGTGATCATTTTCCGGGTGTTTTGGGGGTATTTTTGGACGGAAATGGACTTCTAGCATATATATGTATTGGTGAGAACTACAGATCGATGACATGTTCACACTAGGGCTAAAATGAGCTATGAGCTTGCTGCAAAAACTGTTATAAAATGTAACATTTTTCGATTTCGAAAAAACTGCACACTTTTTGTCGAAAAATAGTCTGAGAGCCTTTAAAGAAAATAGCAACCCTCAACACGGCTCTAACTTTTGTATTTGAGCATAATTTTAGCCTCTAAGGGGTAATGTTAACATTGTTTAGGTTGATTGCAACATTCTATAGGTCGCCTCCTTAAGGTGCCATGATAAGGTTCAGCTTGTGATGATACACAACCTTCCCTTTACTAAGCAATTGAATCAAGAAGGGAAAAGATCACCAGTTGTGTTGGTCCGAGCCGGGATTTGAACCCCGATCTACCGCTTAAGAGGCGGAAGCTCTACCACTAGGCTACGAGAATCGATCGTTTTTTTAGAATGATTTCATCCATTTAAATCTGAAATTTGTTATGTTTTTAAATATACACTGAAAAAAAATAAAAGTACCAAATTCCTAAATTCTAGGAATTTTGGCTCCTTTTCTTATTAAGTAATCCAAAAAAACCCGATTACTAAATAAGGAAAAGAGGCAAAATTCCTAGAACAAAGGAATTTGGTACTATTTTTTTATTTCAGTGTAGGGGAAAGTGGGGCAAGTGTAACAAGCTAAGTGAATGCTCGTTATAACCCATCAAAAACGTTAAAAAATCTGTCGGTTTTTTTTTATAATTACCTTGTTCAAGGTCTTGACTAAGACTTTGATAGAACAAGTTTTAAAAAATCCTATTTTTTTATGTAAAAAAATTGATTTTAAAAATTTTGATTTTCCGTACGTTCTTCTCAACTAGTGGGGCAAGACGAACAACCCGTTGGGGCAAGAGGAACAATGCATGAAACAACATGTTAATCTTCTAACAATTGAACTGTTATCACTTAGATACATCAGATTAGAATGTATCTGAATCGTTTCATTCATTTTTAGATTAAACAAGCTCTTCCCGGCAAACTTCGTCCTGCTCTTTTTTGGTTTCCTGACGTTTCTTGCTTGTTCGCTAATTCAGCCTCCTGTGATCAAAATTTGATTTTACGTAACTTTTCCCATACAATCTGCAGAAATTTTTCGGAATCGGTTCCAGAGTGGCCAAAGTGTCAATTAGTTAGCGTATAAACCTTCCTTAGGCTTATACGAACCCAACGCAACAAAGAGCACCTCGATCCGACGCTCCGTATTGAACTGATTCGCGTTCGAACAAAACCGTCGAAATTTTATATATATAAAGAAGATAATAATATTTTACTAAAAATGTGATCGTTTTTACAAAAAAAAAATGTATTATTTAGAAGATAAATAGTAAATTTTCATAATATCACTATATTTTGCATGAACAGTTTTTTTTTAACAATTGTTTATCAGTTTTTAAGTATTTTTATGTATTTGTTCTCAATAAAATATGTTGTTGCAGCAATTCGTATTTTTTTCCATATTAAAAATCCATATGGTACACTTGCCCTATCTGAACAAGATTTTTTTAAAGCTCTCAACAAAAATAACTAAAAGTTAAATCAAACTTTATAATAGATGCAAGTCATTGGTAGGGATACTACTGATCTAGGAAAAATAGCATGTTGATAAAATGAGCCTTAAAATGAACCCTAAGCCTTATTTTGAACCATCCAAATATTATAAGAAAACAAAGGTTTTGAAAAAAACTTCATTAAATCTTATGCTCCTTGGCGTTTACGTCGTTTGGCGGTTATGTGGTAGTAGAATCAGCCAATGACATTGCTAGCAACAATTCCTCATACAGGAAATAATCAAAATTGTAAAAATTACGGCCGTACGAGCGATTGTTCCTCTTGCCCCATATGGTCGTCTTGACCCACCTTCCCCTATATATATTCTGGCTAAAAATGAACCAAAGCGCCTGCGTAATGTAGAGTTTTGCATTCGTGTTTTGGAGTGGAATCAGTTATTGTTAAATTTCTCCTATTGGTGGCTTAACATTCGTGCATTTTGAGTATACTGTGGGTATTTAAAGGTACTACATGAAATTTATGTGTATGTACTCGTATTACTCCTACAGGATATATTTTAGGGCAAAATATGCACACTTCTTCGGTTATTACTCCACCGCTTATTACCGTCCGCCATGTTTCACGAGAAAAGACTATTGCTGCATTGTAATCCCGCGGTAGGTTCTAGGTCTATGATTGCGGAAAAGTACATGCTGAACCTTTGGGCATTAAACCCAGACATTGGGGGTATGATGACAATGCCGGGTCTTTATATAAGTACATGTTTATTTAGGTCTGGATAAAAGTGGGAAAGCAAGCGATCGTCTGAATAATTAAGGTACACTGTATCCAGTTATTGTGCCATAAAGAAAGAATTTTTATAATTACGTTTTGATAATTTGATTTATTGTTAAATAAATTGCTTTCTACTTATTTGTGTTTTTTCTCTTGAAATAGGAAAATTCTAGAGTTCTGCAGACTCTATACTGTTGAAGATGACCATATAAACAACAAATTCAATGACATTTGCACTCTAGACTTCCGAAGCATGTCTGCGCACGTTCAACAGTACTCAGTCACCCTGTTTATGAAGGACCGCTGAAATATTATGCATTCCGGTCTCGCCGGTTAAGTTTGAAACAAGTAATAGGAAGGGATCCCATTCCTATTGTTTTAGTCTCAGTATTACCTTATGTACCCATTTTTTGTATTATGTAGTGTCGGAGACTAGGTCGCCGCTTGGGTGTGAGTTGCATCGGATCCAGCTACCATGAAGCACTGTTTCGTTGGTTTTGCAACGTACTGGAGAATCTAACCCTCTTGTATATAGGAAAATGTGCAAGGTAAATGCCTCCAGACGTTCCTACTGCGCATGTTTGATATGTCCTTGCCCTTGGAAGTCCACCTCTGAAAACGGGCTCCTGCTTAGTTTGCCGGTCTCACGAAAGCGCTTCTCTTGCTCACTCCTAGACTTGTTATCCATGTTTCCACCAAGTCATTCACCACTCGTGCCACCAAGAATAGGAACGCTTCGGTACGGCGCTATTGATATTTTTTCCCCTATTGTGCGACAAAGGACCGCTAGGCAGACACCAACTGCAGTGTCGGCGTTCCGATTTCAATTTCACATTGGGATTGCTTGTTGATTTACGATAAAGCTTTTTTTGTTAGTATTGCATTATTTCTAAAAAAATATTTAATTTTATCAAATGAGTATCACAAATATTGGCAACGATATTTTGTTTTAACCCTCTACTGTCCAATTTTTTTTTTCGATTTTTTTTATTTTTCCCTTGTTCAGGAGATTATTTCGAGCAACTTTTGTTCTACGAAAAACTTTACCTTTCTTGTTTTATGTTTTTCTCGCTTCATTTTTAGTATTTTAATTTGCATTCATCTTGTAAAGTTTACGTTTGTTTTTGGTAGTATTTGGCCTATTCTACCACCTCCTATCATACCATTTTGCCTATCTAATTTTTTCATGTTTTTATAGCCACTTTTTCAATTTTTTGCTTGTTTTTCACATTTTTTCTGCTATAAAATGGCACCGGGGTTGGGTTAAACATGGCAAATGGCACCGGGGAGGGTTAAACATCCAATCCAAAATCCGCTGGCATAAAATGATGACCAAGCTACTGACATGCGTTGCCATCTCTTCTGCCAGCCAATGACAAAATCATCTCGTTATCCTTGATAGAGAATTCTAGGTGGCCATTACAAAGTAACCTCCTCTTTCCATATTTGTAGATGATTGTTGATACTAAAAAAAATGAATCTCTTTGGCACGAATATTTTAAAAAAGATTCGCGATGGTATATCTATGTGGTATATGCTAGGGGTCCAAATCCGAGTATCCCCTGGTGCTACCTAAATCCTATAAATGAATACTCGAGTAATCGAGTGATCTTCAAATGCCTAGTTTTCAGTTTGATATTTTAATAGTTTCCTGTTGATTTATATACCATTGTATTTGCTTCGACAAGTCAATGAATATTTTTGAAACCGGACGGAATCGACGTAACACCTTATAATGAGGCCCTCTTAAACCTTGCGGTTTCGTCTACGGTTCCACAGGCGTGTATCGTTCTTTTTGCGACAAGACTCCGCCTCCCGGGTCTCCTAAGTGTGAAGGTATGGCACGGGGAGAGGGCACCGAATACCTATATTAACACTTATTTTTGAAACCACTCGCTTTAAATTAAAAACGAAATCCTATTTTTTAACCCACAACCATTCTTGAATGAGTTTTGCCCACAGTGCTTGGTTCATTCATCCCTTTCCTTCAAACCATAATGTCGCAATATACGGTATTATGTTTTGTGCTTCACTCCAGACAGAGCAAACTCAACTAAATGTCCTGACTCACTTGTAAGGTATTGAAAAAAAAAATACAAGGAAGGGCCCCACCAGTCGAGGGCAGACGTCTCGACGTTTTCCAGTGAAAATATCCTTCCTAGCATATTACCTACTCCAATTTTGAATGTGTTTTCTTTTTTTTCTGGAGCAGCGTGGTGGTTTGTATAGGGTGCTTTTTTCAATCACTGCAAAAAAAAAGAACAGACTTTGGGTGTTTACTACGTTGCAATTATTAACTCCACGAAAAATATGAACTGATTATGAATAATTTGTATATTTTTTGTTGATATTTAATAATAATATTAGTAATTTTATTGTTAATTTTCATATTAAGCCTTTTCTGATCTAGTTAACAAGCACTTGGTAATTATGTTTGATGGTATTTTTGAAGCATTGTAAAAATATTTAGAAAACCACGTTATACATATTTACAGTGCAAGATAACAAAGACTGTAGAACTCATCCGTTTGGGATGGCTGAAACTGACTTCCCCAATTCTTTTGTATTTTTTGGGCCCAGACATTCGTTCCCTTTGGCAAACAATCTATTACATTTGTACAAGCGTTTGTGGATGGTTTTGTCAGTGAAGCAATTTCTGATATCGTTATTTATTCCTGCGTGAAATTACCTTCAATAATTCAATAGGATGATATCGGACAATAAAAATAAATTATTTGAGAAGCACATTTGAAAACATGCAGCAAAATCTATAATGAAAATGATGGAAGGGTATAAACCTCATGTAGTTCACTCATCTTAACCCGTATAGGCCTGGGTGAAATTGGAATCACTAAAATGGCCATAACTCAGCGAAAACTCCACCAATTTGCATACTTCTTTATTCGTTGGACTCGTTAGAATGTCTATTTTCCGAAAATGACCCGCAGAACCCGGAAATGTTCCGGTGGCCGGAGATATTCCGGTGGGTCACTGGGTCAAACAGGGTCAAAAATGGCCATTTTTGGGTCCCGCACTATTTTGTTAATAGAAATCTTGGAAAAAACACATTTTTTCATGTTACGATCTTTGTTCTATCAACAGACAATACTGACCATGGATTTTGCACCACCGGGGATGTTCCGGATTGAGCGGGCAGGTTCTCTACCCCGGGGGAACCGGTCAAGGGACGGTCAGAAATGAAACTATTTCTATCATGGCAATATGGGTGTCAAAGTTCATCATTTTTAAAACAAAGCTCATTTATGATCCCCAAAACCACTTTTGGACCGATCTGGCCACTTTGGGACCGGTTCCCGGTACTCCGGTGGAACCCGGAATAAGGCAAATTATGGGATTATTTCTGAATAATTTTTGACAGGGCAATATGGATGTCAAAGTTCATCATTTTCAAAACAAAGCTCAATTATGATCCCCAAAACCACCTTTGGACCTATCTGGCCACTTTGGGACCGGTTCCCGGTACTCCGGTGGAACCCGGAATAAGGCAAATTACGGGATTATTTCTGAATAATTTTTGACAGGGCAATATGGATGTCAAAGTTCATCATTTTCAAAATCAAGCTCATCTATGATCCCCAAAACCACTTTTGGACCGATCTGGCCACTTTGGGACCGGTTCCCGGTACTCCGGTGGAACTCGGAATATGGCAAATTATGGGATTATACCTGAATAATTTTTGACAGGGCAATATGGATATCAAAGTTCATCATTTTCAAAATCAAGCTCATCTATGATCCCCAAAACCACCTTTGGACCGATATGGCCACTTTGGGACCGGTTCCCGGTACTCCGGTGGAACCCGGAATAAGGCAAATTACGGGATTATTTCTGAATAATTTTTGACAGGGCAATATGGATGCCAAAGTTCATCATTCCAAAAATCAAACTCATCCGTGATCCCCAAAACCACTTTTGGACCGATCTGGCCACTTTGGGACCGGTTCCCGGTACTCCGGTGGAACTCGGAATATGGCAAATTATGGGATTATACCTGAATAATTTTTGACAGGGCAATATGGATGCCAAAGTTCATCATTCCAAAAATCAAACTCATCCGTGATCCCCAAAACCACTTTTGGACCGATCTGGCCACTTTGGGACCGGTTCCCGGTACTCCGGTGGAACTCGGAATATGGCAAATTATGGGATTATACCTGAATAATTTTTGACAGGGCAATATGGATATCAAAGTTCATCATTTTCAAAATCAAGCTCATCTATGATCCCCAAAACCACTTTTGGACAGATTAGGCCACTTTGGGACCGGTTCCCGGTACTCCGGTGGAACCCGGAATAAGGCAAATTACGGGATTATTTCTGAATAATTTTTGACAGGGCAATATGGATGCCAAAGTTCATCATTCCAAAAATCAAACTCATCCGTGATCCCCAAAACCACTTTTGGACCGATCTGGCCACTTTGGGACCGGTTCCCGGTACTCCGGTGGAACTCGGAATATGGCAAATTATGGGATTATACCTGAATAATTTTTGACAGCGCAATATGGATATCAAAGTTCATCATTTTCAAAATCAAGCTCATCCATGATCCTCAAAACCACTTTTGGACCGATCTGGCCACTTTGGGACCGGTTCCCGGTACTCCGGTGGAACTCGGAATATGGCAAATTATGGGATTATACCTGAATAATTTTTGACAGGGCAATATGGATATCAAAGTTCATCATTTTCAAAATCAAGCTCATCCATGATCCCCAAAACCACCTTTGGACAGATCTGGCCACTTTGGGACCGGTTCCCGGTACTCCGGTGGAACCCGGAATAAGGCAAATTACGGGATTATTTCTGAATAATTTTTGACAGGGCAATATGGATGTCAAAGTTCATCATTTTCAAAATCAAGCTCATCTATGATCCCCAAAACCACTTTTGGACCGATCTGGCCACTTTGGGACCGGTTCCCGGTACTCCGGTGGAACCCGGAATAAGGCAAATTACGGGATTATTTCTGAATAATTTTTGACAGGGCAATATGGATGCCAAAGTTCATCATTCCAAAAATCAAACTCATCCGTGATCCCCAAAACCACTTTTGGACCGATCTGGCCACTTTGGGACCGGTTCCCGGTACTCCGGTGGAACTCGGAATATGGCAAATTATGGGATTATACCTGAATAATTTTTGACAGGGCAATATGGATATCAAAGTTCATCATTTTCAAAATCAAGCTCATCTATGATCCCCAAAACCACTTTTGGACAGATCTGGCCACTTTGGGACCGGTTCCCGGTACTCCGGTGGAACCCGGAATAAGGCAAATTACGGGATTATTTCTGAATAATTTTTGACAGAGCAATATGGATGCCAAAGTTCATCATTCCAAAAATCAAACTCATCCGTGATCCCCAAAACCACTTTTGGACCGATCTGGCCACTTTGGGACCGGTTCCCGGTACTCCGGTGGAACTCGGAATATGGCAAATTATGGGATTATTTCTGAATAATTTTTGATAGGGCAATATGGATGTCAAAGTTCATCATTTTCAAAATCAAGCTCATCCATGATCTCCAAAACCACTTTTAGACCGATCTGGCCACTTTGCGACCGGTTCCTGGTACTCCGGTGGAACCCGGAATAAGGCAAATTACGGGATTATTTCTGAATAATTTTTGACAGGGCAATATGGATGCCAAAGTTCATCATTCCAAAAATCAAACTCATCCATGATCCCCAAAACCACTTTTGGACCGATCTGGCCACTTTGGGACCGGTTCCCGGTACTCCGGTGGAACTCGGAATATGGCAAATTATGGGATTATACCTGAATAATTTTTGACAGGGCAATATGGATATCAAAGTTCATCATTTTCAAAATCAAGCTCATCCATGATCCCCAAAACCACTTTTGGACCGATCTGGCCACTTTGGGACCGGTTCCCGGTACTCCGGTGGAACCCGGAATAAGGCAAATTACGGGATTATTTCTGAATAATTTTTGACAGGGCAATATGGATGTCAAAGTTCATCATTCCAAAAATCAAGCTCATCCGTGATCCCCAATACCACTTTTGAACCGATCTGGCCACTTTGCGACCGGTTCCCGGAACTCCGGTGAAACCCGGAATATGACAAATTACGGATTTATTTCTGAACAATTTTTGACAGGGAAATATGGGTGTCAGAGTTCAACATTTTCAAAACAAAGCTTATTTATGATCCCCAAAACCACTTTTCTACCGAAAATTGTTTAGAAATAATCCCGTAATTGCCACATTCCGGGTTCCACCGGAGTACCGGGAACCGGTCCCAAAGTGGCCAGATCGGTCCAAAAGTGGTTTTGGGGATCATAGATGAGCTTGATTTTGAAAATGATGAACTTTGACATCCATATTGCCCTGTCAAAAATTATTCAGAAATAATCCCGTAATTCGCCATATTCCGAGTTCCACCGGGGTACCGGGAACCGGTCCCAAAGTGGCCAGATCGGTCTAAAAGTGGTTTTTGGGATCAAATATGAGCTTGATTTTGAAAATGATGAACTTTGACATCCATTTTGCCCTGTCAAAAATTATTCAGAAATAATCCCGTAATTCGCCATATTCCGAGTTCCACCGGGGTACCGGGAACCGGTCCCAAAGTGGCCAGATCGGTCCAAGAGTGGTTTTTGGGATCAAATATGAGCTTGATTTTGAAAATGATGAACTTTGACATCCATTTTGCCCTGTCAAAAATTATTCAGAAATAATCCCGTAATTTACCATATTCCGAGTTCCACCGGAGTACCGGGAACCGGTCCCATAGTGGCCAGATCGGTCCAAAAGTGGTTTTGGGGATCTCGGATGAGCTTGATTTTGAAAATGATGAACTTTGACATCCATATTGCCCTGTAAAAAATTATTCAGGTATAATCCCATAATTTGCCATATTCCGAGTTCCACCGGAGTACCGAGAACCGGTCCCAAAGTGGCCAGATCGGTCCAAAAGTGGTTTTGGGGATCATAAATGAGCTTAATTTTGAAAATGATGAACTTTGACATCCATATTGCCCTGTCAAAAATTATTCAGAAATAATCCCGTAATTTACCATATTCCGAGTTCCACCGGAGTACCGGGAACCGGTCCCAAAGTGGCCAGATCGGTCCAAAAGTGGTTTTGGGGATCATAAATGAGCTTGATTTTGAAAATGATGAACTTTGACATCCATATTGCCCTGTCAAAAATTGTTCAGAAATAATCCCATAATTTGCCTTATTCCGGGTTCCACCGGAGTACCGGGAACCGGTCCCGAAGTGGCCAGATCGGTCCAAAAGTGGTTTTGGGGAACATAAATGAGCTTGATTTTGAAAATGATGAACTTTGACATCCATATTGCCCTGTCAAAAATTATTCAGAAATAATCCCATAATTTGCCTTATTCCGGGTTCCACCGGAGTACCGGGAACCGGTCCCAAAGTGGCCAGATCGGTCCAAAAGTGGTTTTGGGGATCATAAATGAGCTTTGTTTTGAAAATGATGAACTTTGACACCCATATTGCCATGATAGAAATAGTTTCATTTCTGACCGTCCCTTGACCGGTTCCCCCGGGGTAGAGAACCTGCCCGCTCAATCCGGAACATCCCCGGTGGTGCAAAATCCATGGTCAGTATTGTCTGTTGATAGAACAAAGATCGTAACATGAAAAAATGTGTTTTTTCCAAGATTTCTATTGAGCATGAGCATGAGCATGAGAGACCACCCATGGTTGTCCTTCTCCGTTACTGAACAGAACCGTAATATCCTATCAACACAACCGGTCATACGCTTCAACGATCAAATAATGTTTCCCTTATCAACAGCATGCATGAATGCGTTGAAAAGATAAAACATCACGATCATCAAAACTAGAGCCGTTGCTAATAGGAAACAGTCATTGGCCACCAACGGCGCCCGCCATGTCAGTTTGTAGATCTCGAGGGAACGGGACGGGAATGTTAGTTAGCACAGGCTGCTACCAAGGGTGGGTTCTATACGATATCCACACCCCCGCGTGTGCCGGAAAACTACTTCTACTTGGGATTTTGTTAGTGGGAAAGGGTAATGGCCAGGATTCATCATAGAGGATGATGATGTGGCCCAATAATCAATGAATTTCGTTGAGTGATAGGGTGATGTCTTATGTATTCTCAAGGCAAACAATCGGATGATGCGGATGAGACCATTCCCGAATATTTGGTGTTGAGTTTAGCACAAATGATTTAATCTTAGACAGCCGGCTGTGGAAAGATAGAATCAAAATTGTGTGTAATTAAAAGGTGAAATATTATACTCAGCGTAACACATTTACGTAGAGTTGACCTGAGGCTATTTATACTTTTAAGTTTTTATAAGATGAGCGACCAATTAATTACTGATGAGTTATGAGTTATCTGAAGGACTTGAACAATCGCGTTGAAACAATATTTGTCACCGTGCTTTACGAGCTATAATGCTAAAAGGTGATTTCGCGGGAAACGAAAGGTCAAATATAATTTATATTATGCTAACGCAATAAAGAACGAATCTTTCCATGAAACAATCGCGAATCATAGAACAAAGAAACCCGACAGACTAACGAGAAAGACGATCGCGATATTTGAACTTTACAATCTAACTAAGAAGAAAAAAAGCCACGTCAATAGAAAGGAATAGACAAACAAACAGGTAACCACAAAACGGACTGCCTCGACTGTCATCGTGACAACCAGAGCCAGCCGCACCTTCACACACACACACGCACGCACTCACCCGACAAAATCACCGACGACGAACGACGCGAAAAAAAAACATGCGACCCGACGGACAGGCATCGCAAAACGGACTGGCTCAACTGTCATTTTTCAACCAGAGCCAGCCGCATCTTCACACCAGCGTTGCCACACGTACAGATATTTTTGGCACAGACCAAACACTCAATCAAGTATAACTAATCTAATCTAATCTAATCTAATCGAACACAAGCGCAGCCAGTCCGAAGAAAGCATCCTGGAAGAACTTGTGGTAAGATTACGCCTCAAGTCCTTTCTTGTCAATATTAATGATTACAGTACATCCGAGTTACCCCGAAAATGTATAGCAAAAATTAAAGCGGCCAGGCCTACTGCGTTGCATTAACCGCAGAGACAGATTCTGTGAACGGATCACATTTCACAGAATCATCAGGGGAGGAAGGATGCGTGGACATACCGTACCAAACGCTCCGAATCAGTTGTGGTGTGGTGTGTTAGTGTAAATTTGGCAGATAATAATATTTAGAGGGGGGGGGGGGGGGGGGGGGTTAGGGAAGGTGGGAAAGGGATAATATGGATATATCATTTGATCAATAGAATATCATATAAAATAAGGGAAAAAAATCAAATAATGATAGATAAAATGGATAGATCTCACCAAATCAAGATTCAGATTCAACGATCCATAATAAACCTCCTTCACAAGCAAAATTCCGATCCATCGGCTTGGTAGATTTCGTAGGGATCGGAACCCAACATTCCAATTTCCTTGGAACAGCTTCCCGACGTCTTCAACGATATCCATACGAAAAGAAAGTAGAAATCCCTTCTGGACCAACACTCGGAAGACTTCACTCTTTCTGCAGAAATGTCCAGTTCTTCGCTTTGGCAGCTTACACCTCACAAAGTTTTCCGCGGATGATGACATTACAACCAACTGTCAGAAAAGGCAAAATACGGATCTAATATCTGGTTTAGACACTTTATAATTTTCTAAAATTTTCCTAGAAGGTTAATTTTAAATTCGAAAAAAACATGACGCAGCAAAAAAATTTCACGCCCGCACGCACCGATTACTACGATCAACCTCCAAACACTCAATCAAGTATAACTTTAAAGAAAAACATATTTATCAAAGACTAAACAAGTAAAAAGATGCAAAAAATGTTTATCTTTTAGTGCAGTTTACAAAAACTACTCAAGTGTATTTTAACTGTAAAAATAATTAGTTTGAGTGTTTGGTATGTGCCAAAAATATCTGTACATGTGGCAACGCTGCTTCACACACACACGCGCGCACTCACCCGACAAACTCACCGACGACGAACGACGCGAAAAAACATGCGACCCGACGGACAGGCATCGCAAAACGGACTGGCTCAACTGTCATTTTCAACCAGAGCCAGCCACATCTTCACACACACACGCGCGCACTCACCCGACAAACTCACCGACGACGAACGACGCGAAAAAACATGCGACCCGACGGACAGGCATCGCAAAACGGACTGGCTCAACTGTCATTTTTCAACCAGAGCCAGCCGCACCTTCACACACACACGCGCGCACTCACCCGACAAACTCACCGACGACGAACGACGCGAAAAAAACATGCGACCCGACGGACAGGCATCGCAAAACGGACTGGCTCAACTGTCATTTTTCAACCAGAGCCAGCCGCACCTTCACACACACACGCGCGCACTCACCCGACAAACTCACCGACGACGAACGACGCGAAAAAACATGCGACCCGACGGACAGGCATCGCAAAACGGACTGGCTCAACTGTCATTTTTCAACCAGAGCCAGCCGCACCTTCACACACACACGCGCGCACTCACCCGACAAACTCACCGACGACGAACGACGCGAAAAAACATGCGACCCGACGGACAGGCATCGTAAAACGGACTGGCTCAACTGTCATTTTCAACCAGAGCCAGCCGCATCTTCACACACACACGCGCGCACTCACCCGACAAACTCACCGACGACGAACGACGCGAAAAAACATGCGACCCGACGGACAGGCATCGCAAAACGGACTGGCTCAACTGTCATTTTCAACCAGAGCCAGCCGCATCTTCACACACACACGCGCGCACTCACCCGACAAACTCACCGACGACGAACGACGCGAAAAAACATGCGACCCGACGGACAGGCATCGCAAAACGGACTGGCTCAACTGTCATTTTCAACCAGAGCCAGCCGCACCTTCACACACACACGCGCGCACTCACCCGACAAACTCACCGACGACGAACGACGCGAAAAAACATGCGACCCGACGGACAGGCATCGCAAAACGGACTGGCTCAACTGTCATTTTCAACCAGAGCCAGCCGCATCTTCACACACACACGCGCGCACTCACCCGACAAACTCACCGACGACGAACGACGCGAAAAAACATGCGACCCGACGGACAGGCATCGCAAAACGGACTGGCTCAACTGTCATTTTCAACCAGAGCCAGCCGCATCTTCACACACACACGCGCGCACTCACCCGACAAACTCACCGACGACGAACGACGCGAAAAAACATGCGACCCGACGGACAGGCATCGCAAAACGGACTGGCTCAACTGTCATTTTCAACCAGAGCCAGCCGCATCTTCACACACACACGCGCGCACTCACCCGACAAACTCACCGACGACGAACGACGCGAAAAAACATGCGACCCGACGGACAGGCATCGCAAAACGGACTCTGTGTTTTTTCCAAGATTTCTATTAACAAAATAGTGCGGGACCCAAAAATGGCCATTTTTGACCCTGTTTGACCCAGTGACCCACCGGAATTTCTCCGGCCACCGGAACATTTCCGGGTTCTGCGGGTCATTTTCGGAAAATAGACATTCTAACGAGTCCAACGAATAAAGAAGTATGCAAATTGGTTGAGTTTTCGCTGAGTTATGGCCATTTTAGTGATTCCAATTTCACTCAGGCCTATACGGGTTAAGTCATCAACCGATGTATTCGCAAGTGCGCAGGAACGGAATCTTTTTTTGCATTACTGTACAACGTGCACATGGGTGTGACAGGATACTCTGTTTCAACTAAGTTGTATTTATTTCCAAAATCGACTAACGTCACCTTTATTATTTTTCCTGTATTAAGAAAAATTTTGTATCGTAGAAAATGTTTCTCAATTTAAATAAAATAACAAAGCGTAGTCTAACACACGAAAGGGGAAATTGTATACCAGAAAAGTAGTTTTCCCACCTGGATTTTGGCTGTTTTTGCAAAAAAATTGCTAAATTCTGTTCACATTACTCACATTTACAAAGTAATAATGAAAATAAGTTTATGAAAAAAAATATATACCTGATACAGACTTTTCCAGAAAAAATGCAGACTCTCATTTGAAGCAATGTGGCAACCGGGCGTTTCGCATCTGGCGCGACTCTCGCACGTAAACAAAAAGCCCGGCCTTTTGAGGTTATGCAAAAAATCACCCTTTTTTGTAGATACAAAAATCTTTTTCTTAGCACAACTTTTTAAATACTTTACTAAACAAAATAAATTTTAATAGGGTTTTATGGGACCCCAAAACAATTCGAATAAGGCTGACCGGGCCAAATTTGGATCAGCAAGTTCTGAGAAAATCGTGTGGAAAAAAAATCATGTCTACACACATCCCCACAGACATTTGCTCAGAATATTCCGAGTCGATATGTATACGTAAAGGTATATCTAGAAGGTATATTTAAGAAGTTCAATTTTCGAGTGATTTTATAGCCTTGCCTCAGTGAGGTGAGGAAGGATCTTTTTTTTTTACCGGACGAAGATTATAGGATAATTAAAAAAAAAAAAGATTTTTGGGTCAATATGACCCATCAGGCCTATATACATGTTCCATATGCAAGAACAGTAAAGTAGAATGGGACAAAAGTACGCACGGAGCAAAGGTACGCACCAGCCATTGTGTTACTCAATTTTAAATTAAATAGCTCATATTCGGATTTTCGACTAGGGCGTTTTAGGCGTTTACAAAAATTAAATGAAAAAAAATGAAGTTTGTTTAAGTTACGACTAAACTCATTTTTGGCCGTTTTGATCCAATATTTGAAGATAAAAATAAGATAAAAAAAATGATCCTGAACGAAATGTTTGAAACCTTTTTACTAGTTTTTAATGAATTTTTAGTACGCATTGAAGAATTTTAGAAATTCCTCTTCTTGTTATTTTTTACCATCTGTTTTCACAAAAAGAAGGTACGCACTAAAATTTCCAAACGTTTTTGTATGAAAATAATTCAAACACATTGGATAACTTTTATTTCTGATAGCATTGATTCAAAATCACTGAAAAAATGTATTTCTTTCAAAATCGGACCAAGAAATATAACTTATGGAAAAATGGGATCGTTTTTAGCCCTAAAATAAAACTTTAGTCATATAAGTACTACTTTCAGTTAGTTTTCTTCAGTTAGTTTTAAATTAGTATAACTCGCCTTCACACAAAGTCGTCGTTCCTGGTTTGCAGCGGAAGCAGAGCAAGATCGCGCCCCAGCAGCTGGACACAGAGTTGCGGTTGAGGACAAAAGCAAAGGCCAACCAAGACATCTACACAATCCCCTTTCCCTTCCCACGTCATGTCTTTTAACATCAATCCCTCCCCTACTAATCCCGAGTAGGGCGCGGGTAACCGGCTCCCCCTCCCTCTAACATTTACACACTAGATCATCTGCCGACTTGGTCCTAACCAGGTCCCGGTACCTAATAAAAAAAATAATTTTATGAAAAAAATAATAGATTAGGATGCCAAGAACAATGTTTCCATACAACAACAAAATCCCAAAAATGGTTTACAACTCCCCGAGCAGGGGTAAATAACACGGGAATACCAAATTTTGGTATTACTTGGGCAAATAACAGGGACCAAAATGTGCCCTTGGTTGCCCAGTAATAGATGGTAAAATACCATGAAATCATACCAAAATCTTGTATGTGGAAGGGCACAACAATACCAAACCATGTTATTCCAAGGGTAAAATAATACCACAAAATAAAACCATTTCAATACCAAGTTGAGGTCTTCTGGGTTTTTGAAATTGCTTGAATACCAAAACTTGGTATTGCCATGGATTTATTTTTAGGTATTCCTGCGCCTTTGGAAAATTAGAATTTGGGTTTCCTGTGGTCTTCCACATACATGATTTTGGTATGATTTCATGGTATTTTACCATCTATTACTGGGCAACCAAGAGCACATTTTGGTCGCTGGTATTTGCACAAGTAATACCAAAATTTGGTATTTGGTAGTGCAGCAGTTGCAGTTAGTGAAAAAAACGGAAATAATCCATATGCAACAGCCAAATCTACTCAACTGATGATTCCATGTTATTCTTAGTGATATTTTTCACCACATCGAATGCATTTGTCATTGAATTTTGTGCTTGAAGTTCTTGAAGCTTCTAAAAAATAACTAGAGTGAAAAATAAGTGTTATTAAAATGAAACTGAATTGAAATTCACCAAAATTTAATAATCTGTCGATTGGCTCGTTATTCATCCCGACATAGAGAAATTTCAACGATTTAAAAAAAATCTTAGGTATATCAAAAAAATGAAAATAAGCTTTAACATTTTTGGGTTTCAAGTCATTTTAGCGCAAAATTATTTATCGCGTCAAAATTTATAAAAAATTTCCCATAGTTTCAGAGGAATTTGATGAAACACTTCAATAACAAAATAATACCAAAATGTGCCATCCTGACTTAGACATTTTTTCACAATTTCAAGTCATTTCTTTAGGGGGTATATAAAAAATGTTTGAAATTTAGTTTGAAATTTCCGGTTTTCAATGAAAGCATTCGCTTTGAGAGATCATTTTAGCGCAAAATTATTTTTTTTGTCAAAATTGGTCAAAATTTTCCCATAGTTTCAGAGGAATTTCATAAAATACTGTTATACCAAAAGAATACCAAAATGTGGTGTTCGACCATTGACAAATTCAGCAATTTTGCAATATCAAAACAATACCTTAAATTGGTATGATACCACATTTTGCTCTTGCATAATCCTTAAGACAAATTTTAAAAGGTCCAGGAATACCAAAATTTGGTATTGATACCAGAGAAAGGTATTATTACGCATTTCCCTTGTTATTTACCCATGCTCGGGTCGCGTGCTGAGCTTGAATGAAAAAAGTGGCTTTTTCGAGTATTTTCAGAAATGCGCGTAGCAAACATTCGAAAGTCATTCTAATTTGGTCGCCTTGGGCTTCAAGTTATAGTTTAATGTCCCCTGAACAAATTCCTGTAAATACATCGCCCATAAAAGCTTGTGTTGTGTGTAAATATCTTTTTTTTAATGTAACAAAGTTCAAATATAAAACACAATAAATAGCTTATAGGACCTTAAAAAAAACTCCTAGACTCCTAGATAATATCTGCGTATCGATTTTGAAAAAATATGCCTTAAATCAAGATTATGTTTAAAGAAGTATCTTTTCAAATATAAACACGTGTGCAGTTTGAAAACCGCGTGGAAAATACTGTCGACCCGGCGTGTCTGCTGAATTTTCCGGAAAATGCTATCCTGAACCAGAAGCGCTTGTATTTTCAGTAACCCAAAAAATAGCCAAGGCGTCGTCCTTTATGTGTCTGCAAAGCATCATCATCGGACGACAAGTCCTCATTGGCATGGGAGATAAGGATATATGGGAGGGTGAGTTGCAAATACGTCGTCAACCGTTTCCACATAACAGGGGGACGTGGAACAGAATTTTGAGCAGAACACATCACTTATGTGCAACATGGGAGCCTTCCAATGAACTCCAGGAAAGAGGAAACCAGGCGCTTTTCAGTCTATGCTACACACAGACACACGCACACGATGCCCCTGGATTGCAGCAGACTTCAGCCTATTTAATAATCACACTCTGCAGAGCAGACAGGCTTTTCCGACAACACACAGCACAATGTTTTCTCTACTTGGCCTGAACCACTAAGTGTTGAGGGGGGACGAGAAAATCGATAAATTAAAACAAAAACGTCGCACAAATACGGACAAAGTGCGCCATGGAAAACACGCCGCCGGTTGCCACGAATAATGAGAGCAGGAGAAAAGTCTATTGACCTTGGAAGGGCCAAGTTGGACTGTTGCGAGTGTGTGGGTTTTATGCTGTATACAAATACAACATAAGCACGTTCTGGGCAGAGAATTCGCAACCATAGAGGTGTAGATGTGTGAGTGAGTGAACCTGTTTTCCATGCGATTTCTCTGGAATTACGATGGGTTGCTCCATTCTGTAGAGTTATGATGGAGCCATCACTCTCTCTCTCCTCTCAAAATACTCTCTGTTATGTTGGTAGCACCTGAATTGCATGTTCAAATTATTTGTTCAATGAAATTACAATGAAAAGTATCAATTGAACAGAACTTTAAATTTATGTTGAATTCAGTCTCATTTTTATGATGCTTTCAAATAATTGAAAACCTGTGTCAAGAATCTTTCTGACGATAATGTTTTTTATTTTTTTTCCAGAACACACCACAGAAGATGCAGCATCTTCTGGTTACGTTGCTTTTCGAGGGCAGCAACTTCCCTATGTGCACGTCGCATGGATGTACAAAAACCAATAACATAAGATCTAAGGTTAACAAAACAGACAAAGTTGATTGGTATGTGCTGAGAGGTCAATGGATAGTTGAAAGTTTGCAACTCGGAACTAGATTTAGCTTTAGCTAGAAATTATTTGTTGTTGTAAAATTACCAAACACAGACATCACTATAATAGAAAAAATATTGATTTTTATGTTTAGTTGTTAGGACTGGTAAATCATATTGGTGGATACTGTAAAGTATTGGCATTAAAAAAATGTATATATTTTTTTGAATATGTAGTTGTTACTTTGTTCAATAAACTATTCCAATCAAAATACGAAAACTAGCGATTTTGCATTAAATATTACATGTTTAGTACCAAGTTCCAATATTAACAGTTGTGTCAATTCTTAATTATATGAGACTTTCCCAATAAGGTGCACGCAAAAAAATGAGTTCGCGTAAACGTAAACATGGTTCATGGTTCAAAATTGCACCATGAAAGTTGAACAGTTTCTCTCTGGTTCTCGCTGGCATGAACTCAAAACGAATCGAGTTTTCAGGACCTACGCTATATAATTCACGAACTATTTAATTAAACAATTTAGTATTAAGTAATCACTCGTCAATGGTAGCTTTTAAGTAATAAATTTTAATTTCGTGGAACCCTTAAAAGGAAGACTCTTCCACTGGGATACCATCCTTGTAGTTTAACTCACCGCACATCTAATTAGTCCTTGGCAAAATTAAATAACTCACAAAATATAGTTGAAACATCGAATGACATTTAGAAAGTAGTTAAGGACACAAGGCAAGTGCAAGCAAAAGTATACGTTTAACGAAAATCGACCCTTTCGCAAACAAAAAATCTCAGTCCATCAGCCGATTCTGGCTTTGACTTTTCTAGAGAATTGTGTACTGCCGTTGAAGGTAAAACCCTCTTATTCGATGGTTTGAAGCAGCGAAATGCGCCCGGTAGGATGGGTGCAGCAGACAGACCCCCACACTCCAAGGCTCTCCCTTTTATTTACACAATTTTCGCTGGTTTCTCCCTGAACAAAAAAAAAATCCTCCAACCACTTGCAGCAACGGCTTCCCTAACGATGGCAGTGGCAGTGAGAGTGCACCGCACCAAGTTCAGTCTACAAGGCAGCGAACGAGGGTGGTTTGTGTACATATTGTGTTGTTGGTTGGTTTAGGGTGGGTGGCAGAAGATAGGTCGATCGGGCACGGGAGTCCTTTCGCCGACAAGTATATTTCCGCAACATTTATGTTATATACTTGCGTTCGCCGACCTTGCAATTGGAAATATACAAACTGACGCCTGCGTAAACGAGACTGTCTGCAAAATTCCTAGCCCAGATTCGAAATAAAAGGAATTGTAGGGTTAGGGAAATGGTACGATTTTCGAGTCTATTTGGGGTGGTAGGGGAATTGCACTACTTTCTCATATTTTTAGGCGCTTCACACATGTGCGTTTGATGAGTGTTACGATAATATACATTTTTAAATTATTGATATAAATAACAATTTGTCACTTTGTACAACAAATTTCAAAAAGCATAAAGCAAATTAGTCAAAAAATATTTTCGTTTTTATATGTTTTATATCATTAGAAAACTTATTGAGTCGTTGAGTCATAGAACGTTTAAAATATTTATAGCAAGCATATATTGTATCAACATTGTTCGAACCTTCTGAAGGTAATGTGAAAATTGAGTGCCGATTTTTCTAGAGAATACTCATAATTATATAGGAAGTTGCAGACAGCATGGAATGGGTATGTGTCAAAAAAAAAAATTTCTTCCATCTATTGCAGTGACGATTAAGGTACAACTACAGTAAAATATGTCAAGCTATTTACCTTGTCGTTCTGGCTTGAGTTCAGTGACGGCACGGTTGGTTTGTACATGGAAGCTGAACCAGTAGCATAAAAACATTCTGTGGAACCGGGAAATCCTAGGGGAAGTGATGAACTTTTGCTTCACCATTTATATCCCCAGACCAACCAACCCGGGGAATATAGTTCATCAAACATACAGGTGCCCAGTCAGAACACTTGCGTTGAACCCTAGGTTCCAGACAGTTCGGAAGTTGATGTGGAGGGGGTTCTAGACATTGCAACGACAGGAAACGTTGTCGACCCACCCTTACTCACTAAATATAATCATTCTGAATTGTTTTTAAGCACATCAACGAAAAAAAATATAGCTGAAATTCAATGTTTAAAATGACTGCCGCATGCAGGCGTCATCCAGATTTATGGAGCAATTGATTTTAATTATTTTTTTGTCTGTTTACAAACTTTTTCTATTAATTTTCAACATTGATATTTTATTACTTTTTCAAGACAAAGTTATTATTAGTTTACTTTTTTTTTTTTCAAATGTTCCAAAACTATGGCAACAACTATGCAGAAGACTCTGAAAAAAAAAATCATTCACGCTGCGTGTCTTCTTCTAAAATTTGAATGGGGACCATCCATAAACCACGTGGACACTTTAGGGGGGGGGGGAGGGGTATGGCGATTGTCCACGCACCATACAAAAAAAGGGGGGGGGGGGGGTTCGAGATTCCCAAAAAAATGTCCACGTGGTTTATGGATGGTCCCATGGATTAAGTCAGATGATTTTTTTCATCTCATGTTTGACGTGAAAAATTAGCCAAAGGTATGTCGTTTTAAAATCGTTTCTCTTAATTGCTATCACTTCTGAAAATTTCATGAAGATACTTCATGACTCAATGCGCTTGATTTCCAACTAAAACTTGGAAAAAGTTTTTTAACGATGCAGAGATATTGTTTATCATATAAAACAATAGCCACAAATCAAATCATATTTATCAACACATGTGTTCTTATTAAAGAGCGAGACGTAATATTCATTATTTAAAAAAATGCTAATTATTCAATTGCTTTAAACTCGTTTCAGCACATATCACTAAAAGTTTTTTTTCTCATTCCCATTGGCGATTATGATGTCCTTAACAGTAAGTACTGAAATATTTTTTTCATGAAAACAGGAAAATACAGTTGTTAAAATATAACAACTTTCGTTTTCCCCATCTCCATTTTTAATTTTCGGCCAACTAATTTGTTCGATCGTTTTTTGATTATTTTTCATAATAAAAAACGTTGTCATTGTCATAATCAGCAAAAATTCTCTGCTCACCCCCTTTTTTGTGACGCTTCTCCTATAGCTTTTAACATGGCTGTCACACTCGCTCAAACCCCCACCCCCTGGAGCATAACGTATTTGAGAGCTGAGATTAAATTTCCTATTATGCATTGGTGAAAATACAAATGTTGTTAACATTGGAACATTTCCCCTATCTGAAGAAATGTAGTATATTCGATATGCCATAAAAAAAACTTTGACACGTTCAGGTAAGCTTTTTATCTCAGCTTTCTCACCATCTGCCATAATACACCACTTTGGAAACATTTCAAAGAAATATTTCGCACTTGCCCAGAAAAGCTTTTAAGCTAAGCTTTCTCAATATCTGCCATAATATAACAGTTTGGATACATTTCAGCTTGCTCTGCCAGAATCTTGCAAAAATGATCCGAAAATTCATGCTAGAATTTCCTATTGGAACTGGTGCAGTGACTGGGTGGTGATTGTCCATGGCCATTAAATGTTTGACTCTCCCGGCAAATGTTGAACCATTTGTACCTGCTCTGGGCAAACCATCCGAAGAAGGCCGTTCAGAAGAAATTTTCCGGGAATTCTTGTGAAAAATTCTATAATTCAGTGTTTGAATTGGTCGAAGATCGGCCATTCTCAAAGCGGCCATTTTTTTTTCTCACTTTTGCCAAGCCGAGGCCTTTTGCAAAAAGAGAAGTGTTTGTGTTGGTGCTGTTCCGTTATTACTCTCGATGATCGTCGGCGAGAGTGAAGTGATAAAAAGTGTGTCTGTATGTGTTTTTTTGGTTTGCCGATGACACCGCATACGCGCAAACTTACGGAGGCTCCCCGCGATCGAAACTGAGAAGTGAGTTTGGGACGGGGGAAAACCCATGATTTCAGTGGGTGGGAAAAGTAAGAAGCTAAAAAATATGGTGGGCTTCGATCAAAAAATTGTTGATCTTTAAAAAGCATTGGAAAGAAGAACTCTTAAAATTTGAGAAAATTTTAGGGTTAGAGGTTTGACTTGTTTTATGTGACTTTGACAATGTTTTTAAAAATGTAATTTTTTAAGGGGTCAACTTTGGCTGTTTTTTTATACTAAAATTTCCTATATTTGAGGTAAAAAGAAGTATGCAGTAATTTTTGTAGTGTCCCTGACTATGCCTCTACGCCTTCTTTACAATTTAAATATAATGATGCCATTTTATAGCAGAAAATGTGAAAAACTAGCAAAAAATTGAAAAAGTGACTGTAAAAACATGAAAAAATAGATAGGCAAAATGTAATGATATGAGGTGGTAGAATGGGTCAAATACTACAAAAAAAACAGACATAAAGTAAGCAAGATAAATGCAAATTAAAACACTAAAAATAAAACAAGAGAAACATGACACAAGAGAAGTAAAGTTTTTCGTAGAACAAAAATTGCCAAAAATGACCTCCTGAACACGGGAAAAATAAAAAAAAATCAACAAAAAAATTGGCCTGTAGAGGGTTAAGTATGTTTTATCTCATTTTAAAATACGACGAAATTGCCTATAATTTTTTATGTTTTAATAACAAATTAACATCAACAATAGCAAAAAAATCTCTTAGTAGCGCATTGGCTCATCGTCCGCCTGTGACAATAAAATAAAATATGGAAACGTCCCACATAACAAAGTCAGGACAATGGGCATATCACATGCTTATATTCAACCAAAACTGAATACCTATTTCATGGAAACTTGTTCAGAACATCAGTTTTATTTACAATGTGAATGATTCCTCCAATGTTATTAAAAAGTAAATGGGTTATTGGCAAGTGGATAGAAAAACATTAATTTTCGAGACCATTAGGTAATACACAGCTTATTACATAAATAAATTCATATTAATTACTAATGTTTTGCCACTTTTAAAATGCTCAAATTTGTATCCGGGCAATGTGTTGCTATTATTTCATGACAAATTGTACAAAGAAAAGATAAACTTTCGGTCGTATCGGAGTTTCCAGCTTTGATTTTGGGGTAATTTCAATGAAAGCTTGAAATCTGGTACATTTTGGTTCGATTTTTTTTTTATTTGGAGGTCCATAAAATTGGTCAAATAAAGTTGGTTAGGAGTCCCGAAGGAATATTCATAAGAAGTTTTAGTGATATCAACATGACTGCACCAAAACAAAACAACACCAAATGCAAATGCAACCGAATTTTATCTTGACTTTTTTGAACAAATAATCCCATAAAAACGAAAAAAAAATCTTCAAAAACAAAAGTTGCACTAGACCCCCCGACGAAATATTTCGGTATACCCCGCAAAATGTCGGGAAAGTGCCCTTCTTTCACTGTGCCAAATATCAGACATACCGAATTTTTTATCATTTGGTTGTTCTAAAAAATACACCGTGGATACCTTTCAATAGCAGTGCTGAAAAGTTTAACCTTGAACTTTCAGCACTGGTATCGAAAAGTCACAAATTGCAATGTTTGACATAAAATTCCATTCAAAAAGCATTTTTTCTGGAATTGCAAAAAATGTTGTAAGCTACTTTTTTGCAATTCCGTCGAGACTACTTACTTTTCCTGTCATTCTTGAACGACGAAATAGCCTACTTTTCTGTACCAAAAATAACAGAATCGAATAGCAACACTTTTCAAAATAAATGCTGAAAAGTTCTACTGAAATGTTTCGAAAAGTAACACTTTTAAACTTTTTTTGATTTAAACGATTTATTGACAAAATACATGAAAATTTGACTTAAAATTTCACTCAATGGGTGTTTTTCGGAATTCCAAAAAATGTTGTATGGAACTCGTTGCGAAACTTGATTTTTGCAGCACTCTTCGTATTTATCCAACGCGGTGAACCTCGTTGGATATATGTACGACTCGTGCTGAAAAAATCCTCTTTTTGCAACTTGTTGCATAAACTACTATTTGCAAAATCTTCTATTTGCAACTTGTTACATAAACTGCGTGATTACCTCTCACCCAGTCGGCCTAGGTTCGATCCCAGACGGTCCCGGTGGCATTTTTCGAGACGAGATTTGTCTGATCACGCCTTCCGTCGGACGGGAAGTAAATGTTGGCCCCGGACTAACCTAAAAGGTTAGGTCGTTAGCTCACTCCAGGTGTAGGAGTCGTCTCCCTGGGTCCTGCCTCGGTGGAGTCGCTGGTAGGCAGTTGGACTAACAATCCAAAGGTCGTCAGTTCGAATCCCGGGGTGGATGGAAGCTAAGGTGTAAAAAGAGGTTTGCAATTGCCTCAACAATCAAGCCTTCGGACACTTAGCTTCGAGTAGGAATCTCGCAATCGAGAACGCCAAGGCAATGCTGTAGAGCGAATAATTTTTTTGAATTTGATTTGATTTAAATAAACTACTAAATCACTTGCGAACAAAAGTCTAGAACATCCCAAGACTAGCAAACAGTTGCATCACCGTCAAAAATGCTGTTTTCCATCTCAGACCCCAGATTTCTCACTCGGTTTTCGAGACTATTTTGACTTTTCCCCCTCCAGGTAGGTCGTACTAAGGTCGAAAATTATCTCCTGAATCCGAATACGGACTCAGATCGGTCGTGCAACGCAACCCAAAAAAGTTCGTGGAACAAAACCTAACCTAAAAAAATCTATTTCCGGTGCAAAAAAATTTCGAGTTCCTCCATATATTCCCCCATTACTCAAACCAAATTCAAATCCAATTTGAATGTGGATGACAAGACAAAATTAATCACGATCACAGTGAGACTCTTCCCATTATGCCTGTGGATGGCCATTACTAATTATGATTATGGTATACTACAATCAGGACACCCATGGTGCAATAATTGCAGCTTAGTATATTTAGCTAATTCTCATTTGGTATATCATATGTGATTTGTGTTATGGAGATGGTTTTGTAGTTGAAATATGCAATGTATAATATGTTAAACAACAAAAAAGTAACTTTCACACCTTTAAAGACTGATAAATGGAAAGTACGAACGTGTCAACTGCTCAACTATGGAGATTGGCTGAAGAAATGAATGTTTGAGCTTTTGTGTCTTTTTCTTCTGGACACGCAAACACGTGCGAATCAAAGATGTACAATCGAAATAGTTTGATAAAAAAATACGTGTTTTACATACTTGTTTTCTTCATTTTTTGATTTTAAAAATTTTCCATTATCAGCACTCCAACTTACGAACTTATACATTTTGATTCAAGTAGGTTTTGTTTAATGTTTGCCAAATTTTCAAAATTATCTAAAATGTGGTGTTTTTAATGGACTTCAAATTGCCTTTAATCATCTTAACTGTTTCAGGACCAAGTATATTCACATTGTCTCTTATTTTAACAAACGAAATGGTATTCAAATTCTCAGAAAATTCAATATTTTTTCGCACCCCCTGAAGTGAAAAGCAAACACAAAGATGAGGTGATGATAAAAATGCCGTTTTAAAACTCAAGTGGATTGATGGAGCAAGTGCTACGCCGTATAACTACTTAATACAAAAGGGCTATCGCCGAAAAAAAAAAACAACACATGCTTTCAGGTCTTTATGACAATGGACGAATGTTAACAGTATGTTACCATATCATCACATTATAACGATCCCCCCTAATTGATATATTAATGACGCGGCCACTCCTAATGGCTATAATAGCTAAAATGTTTGATTTGATCCAGCCTACGCTGCAGTCTAATGAACACGGTGCAAAATAATTCAAATTATAAGAGGGGAGTTGTCTCGTTTGAGAAATAACTGATACTAATTATTAAAGAGAATAAAAGTCAAGCGGATAGCCGTTAGTGATTTTTTTTTCCTGATCTCAATTTTTTGATTTCTTTACTATATTTAGCACAATTGCATCACAGGAAAAACTTCTCATAAAGATTACGCAGGCAATCACACATTCAAATGAAACTTGTTTTGATCACTTTGATTTCAAGTCAAAGTCAAATCTTAGGAGTTCATATTAAATGTGTTGAAAAATGTTTGATCAAGTTTGCAGCAATTTTCTACAATTATATTATTGCTACTAAATCAGTGATAACAGCTATCGCTCAAATTAAATTATTATTCATGTACCTACTCATCACAGCAATTTCTCATTGATAAAAAAGCACACTGATGAGCTGCATTTTCTAGTTTTTTTTTATTATCCTTTCGGGTCAGGAGAAAGTGTTTTTGTTCTTATTTTCATTCCTGCTCAAAACTGCTTTGCTGATTTGCGCGTGCTTAGCAGTGGTGCCAGCTACTCAGCAATTAGGTTGGTAGGAAGAAACGGTGCTAACCACCTTCCACAATCATACGGCAACAGGCGGCTAGCATCTACCAGAGAGCAGTGTTATCTGGTGGCCTTTCGAGAGAGAACGTATAAAAAGGATCCTGCCAGGCTGATAGGCCAACAATCAAGATACATTCGTTGGCCGATAAACATCGGTATTCCTGTGTTAGGCAAGAGTGATTTTAAGCTTACAAAGAAAAAAAAAGCAATCCTACAAAGTGACATCATGTCTAAAATCTTCGTTGTCTGTGCTGTGGTTTTCTTGGCCAGCCTGAACTGGACCAGTGCACTTCCAGTTAAGGACCAGGATGTTGAGGATTTGATGTACAAACTGCAACAACTGAAACAGCTGAACGATGGTAAATTAAATATTTTTCATAATATGCAACGGTCGCACATCGCATATCACAAGTGTACGTCTTTGTGAAAGTTGTGAATGTCTCCTAAACATACTTTGTTCTAGTAAGAATTAGGTTTTGTGAAAAGGAAACGTGCAAAAAAAAAGTAACGACTTGAGTTTACGTAAGCAATCTTCCTGTGACCTACCAACTGTCAAGTGAACTCACGTGTAATCACGACTGCAAAATGACCACAGGCAACAGTGAAGAGCATAATCACCCACTTTCCCGAGACAACCGTCCGTATGTTTTCACAAAGGAATCTCAGAGACCGACAAAAAATGTGCCTTTTTTAATTTCCGCCCCATTGGCTGACACGGCGGTTTCTGTTTGAGATGATGGGACATTCAGTAGAAGAGCCAAATCCTGTTGAAATTTGTTTCCGGATCAATGTCTTTTGCAGATATTTCATGTTGGATTTCTTTTTAAAATTCGGTCGTGTTGAACTTGGTCGAAATTACTAAATAAAGGCTTGACCATACCGACAAAAGCAATAAGGAGCCTGTGACATCATTTGATTAACTGGAAATACATGCAGCACAGTCATTTAGCAGGCGACACGTTCCATCATTAAGTGTGCAAGGGGTCGTTCAAAAATTACACCAATCGTGTGTTTCAAGAAGAAGAAGGAGATAGAGAGAGAGAGGGAGAGTTTCGATAGTTTGTTATAGCCTTAAAACATGAATTCAGAAATCAAAGAACATTATTTGCGAACGATCCATAAAACCTGGCTGCACTGAGGAAACATCCATCTGAAAGTTCATCTGTGACTGAATGTATCTCGGACAAATGTTTGAATTTATAGTCTTTATGAGTTATTTAATTGATCTTCACGAAAAAATAAAAATAGTTTATTTCGCAGCTGTATTAATTTTATTTATAAAAAAAGTATGTTGTTTAAATATTTTATAACTGACAAAAATTTTACATATATTTATAAAAGTTTATTTAATTAAATTAATTAAATACAAAATTTACTCAAAATCTAATATATTTCTTAATATTGAAGTGTATATAATCCTATGATGTGATCATTAATGTCCTGAGAACATTCTACATATTTTTAAATGAGTATGATATTTTGACAACAGAATTGTCACAAAAGTAGTACACCTTGGTAGATTACTATGTCAGTGAAGCAAATTTATATTTTCGATCATGATTTTAGTTATGGAAATCGTCACGTTAACAGTTTCTAAATTGTAGGAAATCGAACTTATTTTTTATGAGGAAACCAAATTTCATTGAAATTCTTAATTAAAAAAAAAAAACAATTTTATCCTGAAGCGGCATGCAGATCCATCTATTGATATTATTTTAAATTCTTGAGTTTTGAACAATTCTCTACGAAATCTGTATTTTTTCTTAAATTTTCATTTTTGTATTTTTTAATCCGACTGAAACTGGATTCAATATTATGCCCTTTTAAAATGTTAGTCATTGTTTAAAAGTTTTGAAAATATTTTTCTCGAAAAGATCGAAAAATTTCACGAATGTTTCATATTTTAACATTGAAAATCGGACCATTTGTTGCTGAGATATCGACATTAGAAAATGGTGTGTTGTTTGGGTGAGATTTAGAAAACATCAATTTTCCTGTTTTTAAACCTTTGCATGGCAATATCTCAGCAACTAAGGAACGTATCAACAAAGTTTAAAAAAAGCAAAATATAGAGAATTTTCTCAGCTTTTCAAAAATATTTATTTCAAAAACGGGCAAACATGTGCATTAATTGAAAAAAAAAATGAAAAACTGCGACTATTTTCAAAAAAGTCACCTAAGAAAGGATTGACTTGAAAACGGTGCACTTTATCAAAATTTCACTTGAGTACTTTTTGATTGCAAATTTGATTGAAAAAGTTGAAAAATTTTTGCGACCAACTTTTCGATTTTTTGTAAAAATCAGTATTGATTTAAAAATTCAGAACTCGCTCAAAGATGTTTTGCACAACCTGGAAATTTCTGAAAAGTTGGCATTTGATGTCCTTTAAAACATATAAAAAAATAAAAATAGTGTTTTTTTGCAAATCAAGTTTTAGTGACAAAAAGTTAAATAAAAAATCACCAAATTTTTTATTACCTTGCATCATTTTTTCCAGTGTTGTCCGTATCCATACCAACAACTTTGCCGAAGACACCAAATCGATCAAAAAATTCCTTCAAAAGATACAGATTTTTGAATTTTCATACATAATTTTTGTATGGACAGCTGCCAAATTTGTATGGAAAATATATGGACAAACTAATGATGCAAAATGGCTTCTTTGGGCATACCGAAGGCACCAAAAAAGTTTCAGTCGGATTAAATAAAAATAAAAAATCGAATGACCGAAATCTGTGAGAACTGCTCTTTTTTTAAAGGTCCAATACATCATTTTTTTTATTTTTGGGTGAAGGATTCAATTCTGACTCAGGACGGAAAATTTGGTGTATTTGATCTTTCCACAAAAAACCTCCACAAGTCCATTTTAATCTTGAATTTCTAATGGATAAAGTAGGACAGAAGCAGAAAAACATTCAAAACCCCACTGATACATTTTCTCAACATGCATTATTTGATGAATTATTAACATCTTGGAAAATTACAGTACAGAACAGCATGAATAATTGTGCTTGAATATTAAAATAAAACCACTTTCAAAAGCAGTACTATCTTCTTGAGATATTACACGCCAAAAGCAGCGTGCTTGTTAGGGATTGGGTTAGAAATGTAAATGCAAACATAGAAAAACATTATAATTGCGAATTTGCCCTCCAGAGGTAAGCAGAAGAAAAGCTGAGAAAAGCAGTCTTGAAACTGAGATGATTGATCTTCCTGATGTTTGTCAAGCTTCCAACATAGGTACAAAGAAAATAAAAGTATTTTGTATCTTGTTACAAATGAAGCAGAACAACATTGAGCGGATTTTTGTTGTTATGTTTGACAAATTAGCGAATGCTTTGTTTTAGTGAGATCTTCTTACATTTAAATGTTGTTGAACAAGTGGCACAGTGTTCTTAAAAATAATATAGCACAGTAAGCATGCAAATGAATTCACTCAGTTTAACAACAGTTACAGTCATTTGATAAAGGCGTTTTTGCCTTTTTTAACAGCCTCAGTGTCACTTATATAAATTAATGTTATATAATTAATGTTGTTAATTAATATTTTCGGAGATTCATCTCAAAGTATAATGATTGCCAAAGTAAAATCATCTTAAAAAATTTCAATTCTTTGTGGCTTTTGCTACTGAGTATAAATTTGCAACATTATCAAAATAAATATTAAACCGTAAGAAGTAGGGGGTAGCGGTTGGGCGGGTACTTATCACCCTATCTTGCATACACCAGGAACTAATAACTAGATTTGCTCACCACTTTCTTTGGCTACTAACCACATAAATTGTGGCTCGTTTTACTCTTGATACCATAAAATAAAAATTGTAATCTATTAAGTGCCGCATAATCTCGAGGATGAGTATTTTACGATGGCTCAACTTAACGGCAGGTCTAAAAGCGTGCGAAAACATTTTTTTTACCTTAGCGAAGGTATTTGTGATAAAAAGTCAAAAAGTTGCTTAAGAAATTACGACACCATCTGTTGCAGATGCTGTGTGTGTCTTTGTACAGCTGCGCAAGGTTTAGGGTAAAACTTTTTCTTTTCACAACGGACATTGTATCTGTTAGCATCATTATGTTCATCAGCTCCTTTTTAACAGGGAGATGTTTCGAGACTTGATGTCAAAATTGACTGATTAAAGTAGAAACGGTAGAATGTCTGGCATGTTGCGGAATTTCCCAGCACCTTCCCAGGACCAAATATTTTTTCATGCTAATTAAGGATACAGCCAGCATTGTTCGTGTGAACGATACGTAAAAGGGATCAATTAAGGACATTTGGTGCAGATCGGCTAGTTGTTATTTCTTCAATTTCTTTCCTCGTTCACGTATATCAACCTATGGCAGGTTTCAATGCTAGAAAGAATCAAGCTGTGCTGTTTGATGTTGTTTTCATGTACATACATATTTTCTTGGCAGCCGCTTACTTATGCACTTTCAGTTTCAACTGCATAAACATATGCACGAAACACGCAAAGTGCAGTGCCTTCAAAGAAACTCTTGTACTTTAAAATTAAACAATTTGAATGTTTTGAATTTTAAATATAAAACAATAGGAAATTATAAGGTAAACAATTTGATAGTGATTGAATTTGCATTTTATTGGCATGATTTTTTGAAGACATCAGAAAAATTTATGTACCAAAATTACTGTTTCGTGTTATGTGATTGTCTCATCATGTTTTGTGATATCTGTGTCATTGAATCATTCACTTGGAGATCAACATGCTTTAAATACCTCAAGGATTAATTTCTACTTTGAATTCTACTCTACGACGATTCTCCAGAGTACCTGTACTTCAACCGAGTGTTGCTCAATGAAGGAGTACCACTGAGTCTGGCTGAAGTAATTCGTCCAAACACGTTCGGCCGAAACCAACGCTCGCTGGATTCAATTGGGGGAGGAAATTTACTGAAACGGTCGCTGGACTCTATTGGAGGCGGAAACTTATTGAAAAAATAATTTTAATCGGATTTTGAGAACTGGAATGCGTGTCAATTCTAAGCTGCTATCATTCATAATTATTTTGTCTGCTATTTTTCAGTGAGTCCAAAGGTTGTGAATGAGTTTCTATTATAAACATACAGAGTAAATCATCCTTTTCGGGATGACATAAGTGAAATAAAACGTACACGGTGTAGTGTAAGAGGAGACAAAAGAACGTTATGAATTATTATCATACAATCCATATATTTCGTACCCTCAATGAATAAAAATCAAAAATCTTACATTTTTTGTTTCATTCAGTTATGTGAGAAATAGCATTAATCTATTTTATTAATTTAGCTTTTCCAAATACTCAATCAAATCTGAAGAATCGATATGGTGAAAAAGAAGTAAGGTAAATAGATATAATGATAATAAAATTCAATTTATTGTTTTTTTTATTGTTAATATTGATTTGAAAAAAAAGTAATAAAACTTAATATTTTATTTTTTTTCTGAGTTCAAACGAAAATTTTGATACTAAAAATGTAATCAAAGTTCTCTGTTGAAAAATTAGAAACGACTTATTTTGTAATTTTTTCTCAAAAAGTATTGAAATATTTTAAAGTATTGCTATAAATATGGTTTTATCCTTTGCTGTTTTCAAAATTATTTATTATCATTAGACCTTGTTTCGATTGATTACTGTTGAAATAAGACTAACTAAATTGTGATTTTTTTTCTTTCTAATTGTAAAGCTCGCCAAAACCTAAACGCTCATTGAATAACTCAGACCGTCGCACATTGCTATACAACTATTATGCACGTGGATTGGCTCCGATGTATGATAAGCGTAATTTCGATGAAATCGATAGATACTCCAAGTTTAGTGGTAAAAGAAACATTGACTTTATGGATCAATTTGATAAAGTAAGTCAAGTTAAGCGTAACTTTGATGAAATTGATCGATGGGCTGGTAAGTTATGATGCATTAGTACAAATATATACATTTAACATATTTTATTACTTAGGCTTCAATTCACGGCTGAATCATGACAGAAATATGGTGGACTACGTGAAACGAAACTTCGACGAGATTGATCGGTATGGAAAATTTAACAAACGTCCTTTTCGAGAAGTGGAAGAATTAGGGGGATCTGTTAAGCAAGCTAGCAGCCTTGGTGATGAAATGGCCGTTATCAATGAATATTCGCAATAAAAGATAATTTTGTTGTGTTGATCAAAAAGTAAAAAAAAAAAAAGAAATGGCAAGAAATACATTCATAGACGCAAATACGTCTTTGTAAGGAGAGACGTAATACAATCAATTAGGCTACTGGTTCAAGTAACATCAGCTAGGACTCCATTTCAGAAGTAAATTACGTGCAATACTATTGTACTTTACAGGTGAATTATATCCACTGGATGAATTAAACAAAATAGTTTAGAGATTGTTTATGCTAGAAATCAAAGAAGGTTACTTCTTCTGTAAACTAAACAAATTAATAAAATGAATAAATTAAACACAAGCAAAGGTTTTTTTTCCGTCTAAAATGTTTTGAAGAATTGCGTATTTAAATATTAAAAAAAATGACGGGGTTATTTCTTTTTGCTTGGGTCCGGTTTAGGATAAGTCAGCTTTCTAGTATGGAATGAGCACAAAGTTGGGGGTTCGAAAAAAGAGAGAAAATAAAATATTTTTCTAAATTGTGTTCTTTATTAGGTGTTTCAGAAATTAAATATATTTTTTCGATCCTATAATGTTTTTTTACTGTTTATTAACTTATATTTTTAAGCATTTTTTTAATCTCAATTATGAATTACGTTTGCTGAATTGAAAAAAATGTAACAATCAATTTTCGACAAAAATTATATTTATTGTTTTGCTTCGCTAATTTATAAACATGTTTGTTGCTGAGAAGAATAAAAGAAGACGCTTTCAGACTTTTTTTGTTTTGAATAGACGCGCAAACTGCAAAAATGGTGATTTAAATTGATTGTACCGTTTTTTTTTAACAGATTTTCCATTTAATTCTTCGAAGAATAATGCAGCTTTCATTTTCTTACATTTCATCGCCGCCTTGACAAGCAAAAACTGAAAACTGAAGTATAAATCACTTTATTTTTTCTGACATGGTATGTCAAAATTATGCAAAACTTTGAATTTGCTGTTTGCAGCCAGGATATACATTATTCAAAATGGCCTGTATTAAAATTATGTATATTAACTATTAAAAATTAGAACTAAGCCAAACCGATTGATACCTATATTTACAAACATAAACGTAGACAGAGAAGCTATATTGTCATTTTCCTCCAATTTGAACTAGCGTATCGTCCATTAGATCATCGTCAACGCTATTTCCAGGCATTCCTAGTGGGCTCGGAGCAGGAGATTTCATGATGTGCACAGATACCGATGTTGGAGAGGTAACAGATCCAGATCCCGAAGAACTACATGCGGCGGCTGCAGCAGCATTGCTCAATGCGTTTAAATGATGATTTTTCAATGCCGCCACAAGTTGTTGAGTATTATCAAGCTTGTTGATGAATTGAGCAGCGGCGGCTGCTATAGCTTGTGCTGAAGGTGAGCTCGAAAAGCTGTCCATGGAGTTGTTACCTCCGGTAGCATCGATGAGTTTGTCAGATGAGCTATGGTTCGACATGGTGCTGCTTGGTCTTGTTGGTGGAAGCATAAGATTACTATTGTCTATAGAATCGCTGCTGTTGGAAAAATCCATTGCATGACTCTGAAGTCCCACCGGTGACGGAAAAGGTGGTGGAATAGATATTGTTGGAGTAGGTGGCGTCGATCCTTTACCGTGTTGGGATGGGAATCCATCGTTGCTAGCTTGGTGATCTAAATTTGGTGATCTTCGAAGTAACATCGCATTGTCGTGTCCGGCAAACATTTTTTGCATGACATTTGGAAGCATTGCAGAATGTAATGGAGAAACATCTCCTGGTAGTTTATTGAAAGGCAATGAAAAGTCGTTGATTCCAGTTGGTGACTGACTCATATTCTGCAGTGGAGTAGTTGGAGCAGATACTGCTCTCAATTCTTTAATTTTATCCAAGTCATTTCCGCTCGATGCTGACCTTGCCGATAGTTTGGGAATTTGAAATTTGGTATCCAAAGTTTTCACGAACCCCTCCATATTTTGAATGGACGAAGTTATACCGAGCATTTTCATAACGTTCAATGCATTTGCATTAACAGCTGCATTGGCAGCTGCTTGCGATGCGAGGGTCATAGCATTAGATGAAATCAAAGAAGAAGATTTGGAACTATTTCTTGCTTTATCCTTGCTGCTACTACCACTCGAAGAAGAACCTGACCCAGACTTCGATGATGATTTTAGCGATCCACTCGAATTTGACAGTGAACTGGAGGAGTTTGACTTTTGAAATGATGATTTTGTGGATGATCCTGATTTGCTGCTACTGCTTGAAACAGAGGAAAAACTTCCACTGAAACTTTGAGAGCTCTGTAATTTTTTGGAGCCTGGTCCACTGGATACTCCTGGCTTTAGACCAGACTTTGAGCTACTTTTTGAGTTTGTAGATGATGAAGAAAGACTGCTTTTTGATCCTTTTTTGTTTTGGATTGTTAACTTCATTCCATCTGAACTTGGCTTTACCAAATATTCGGAGCTTTTTCCATGGACAGGAGAGGTCGTTGAAGACAACTGAGTACCCAATGCAGCAACTGTGTTAGTTAATGAGGATGCTCCTGTTGCTGACGCTGATGAGGAAGTATGGCCATGGATGTCTGTGGAAGCACAACATAAAATTATATTCATTAGGGAGTCAAAAAATGTTAATCTGAAGCGAACACCCTCGAAGAATATCGAATCCAGAGGGGAAACGGTCTGAGCAGAGGATTGAACTCCCGATCTATCACTTGCGATAATAATGGGTCAACTCACTTGAAACCATAGTTGTTGGGCTGGCGCTTGATGATGAGGCAACTTTGTTTGAGCCAGATGATTCCTTTAACGTGAAACCTGCTTGCTGAGCTAGTTCGGGCAATAACATCAATGAGCTTTCATCGCCACTTTGTGCTGATTTGAGCTTATCAATCACAGCGCTGAGAGAGCTTTTTCGGTTCTTCATTGCCTGCTGTAACAGGAGCATGCCGGCCGTTGAAGCAGCTGCCACTGATGAATTTTTGGACATGTCTGATGACGCAAATAAACTGTTGTCAGTATAATCTATGCTGCTGCTTCCAGTACTGCTTCCTCCGCTACTGTTACTATTTATGAGCTCAAGTTGCACGCCAGCACTTAGTGAAGCCCCGCAAGTTGCCAAGTCTAACTGTTTCAATTTAACCGCTGGTGTTTTAAGTTTTGGATTAGAAACGGATTTTTTATCACTTCGTTCGCGGTCACGATCTCGATCCCTAGATGAAGAGGAACCACTGCTACTGCTGCTTTTGTTCGTGTTTCCCGTGGAAAATACTCCAGAACCTTCATCTTTGCCTGTACTACTTCCTGAGGATGATTTAGAATTTGGAGATCCACCACTAGCAGCAGATTTTAGAGCCGACATGCTTGGCTTTCCACCACCAGAACTACCACCGGAAATATGTTTTGGCGACGAAGTTCCATAGCTTCCCTGATGTTTGGGGCTGCTGTGATGTACTGGTGAATGCCTCGGACTTGATGAGCTACCAGTTTTTGGTGGTACTGGAGAGATTGAAATTTTTCGGCTTCCTCCAGATGGCGATGTTGGCCCATCGGTAGACACATTTTTGGATAGAATTTTATGCGGCGGCCCCATTTGCAGTTGAGATTGATGCTCTTCATGCTTTCGTTTTTTCTTCTTTTCGAGCTTGGCTCTATCCGATTCAGTTTTGCTATCGCTATTCTTGCGGTTTGAACTGCTACTAGAGCTGCTGCTTCCACTAAGCTTTTTATCACTACTGCTACTTTTAGAAGGCCCCGCACAGTTTTCTACTGGAATAGGTGTTATAGTGATTGAAGATGGTATACTGGTGGCTGAAGTCGATAATGGTATAATTTCTATACCAGGTCGTTTATCTAAATTTATGTTGCTGAGAACGGAGCTCGAAGACATGTTCTGCTTTCCCACTTCTATCGTCGTAATACTCACAGTCAAATTACTGTCTTCTGGGTTTGAAGCCGACGTCTGATTGATTGGTTTAGTGGGTTCTAAACAATCAGTTGCCTCGGAATTTTTGCGAATCGTATCGGGACTTGAGTTAAGACTGTTCATTTTTCCTGTATACTTGTTTCGAAATCCGTCTTCTCCAATACCCAATGCAAACGGTGATGTGGGAGTATGTTTTCCCGATGACGATATTGATGCTGACGATGATGATACATGTTGTGTTGTTGTTGTTGTTTGATTTCCACCCAAAGAGTTATTCGAGTCACTGTTGTTCGACTCGTCACAATCATCATCATCTGCTACATTCACTTCGCTCTTGAGCGATTTTTCCATATTATTACTCTTTGGGCTGTTTCGAAAATCCTCTCCAACACGTCGTTTTTTGGATAGATCTTGGGTTTCATACTTGATCTTCTTAGCATCTACAAACTCTTGATGGCTGGATCCACTTCCGTTCATGCCGGTAGTGTGTTGACCATTCATTCCAAGACCATTGCCACCGCCTCCTCCACCTGGCCCACTCCCACCACCATCATCTGGGCCCATAGGCAAACTAAAATTTACTTCATCGATGCATCCATTTCCTCCAGCATTCGAACTAAGCTTGCCTTTGAATTTGGCTTCAAAGTCCTCTTCCCAAATCTTGATCAATGCTCTCAGTGTAACCGGAATTGACATCGTACGTTGCACGACAATTGATACATGTTTCGAGATGCGCTCATCACTTTCATAACCGTTGCAGAACACACGTACTTGTATTGCCATTGAATTTCTCAGGTCAAACTCTACCATGGCCAAAGATTCGTCGAAAGGATGCTCAAGTGATATCGTGATGTACTGACAGGATAATGCCGTGACTTCAAACACTAACAGCTGGTCATGGTCAGTTGTTCGAGTGTTGGTTGAGCTATTATTTCGAATGCAACTGGAAAGCAGCTGGTTGAACAATGCTTGTTGTCGCAAAAACACTAATATTTTAGAAACGTGCTGTGGCTCGGTGAATGGAATGCTGCTTACAACGATACCCTGAAATAATTGAACGAAATTAGTTTATGATCTTGTATGCATGAAGATTGTACATTACTTCGAGATTTTTGTTTTCATTCATGTAGTAACAATGGTGTTGGTCAGGCAGTGTAACGAAAAGTCCCTTAGCGATGTTATTAGCTGCACCGGTTGATGCATATTCAACAATCAATCGTATTAGACTTGATGAATTTTCTAAATCAATAAATCCACTTGAGCTCTCGCCCGTTATGATTTTAATTTGCTTGAACATCTTAACATTCAGGGCCATCGGTTTGTTGAGTTTTAAAACAAACGTGGCCGGTAACGAAGTGGAGTTGTGCTTTTCTATTGGGCTGTAAACTGGAGAATTTCCTTGTTGAACTAGAAGTGGTTGAATCTGCAGCTTATTAGCAGTTGATGCTTCCAAATTGACTGCAACACTGCATCCAATTTTTTCCGACAGTATTAGATCAACATTAAGGGGTTTCATCATTCTTGTTTCTAGGTCGAGCAGGTCGTAAGGTGTCACGAAATAAGATAGTTTCATTGCATGACCACCTCTTCGCTTTTGAACAACACCAAGGGGCGACTTCAGCAGTAATGAATGAATGTCATTGAAATGCTGTGTTGACAGTGAGTAAAGATTATATAAATCAGTCTCCAAAGCCTGAAGAGCAACGAAAGCATTCAGTTTGATCTTCTTTTCAGCATTCAATTGGTATATCGAAGCAAGACCTTCCAGCTGTGTAGTAAAATCCACAAAATCTCCTCGTTGTAGACAAGAAACGAGTTCACTGCAACTCTGCTGCTTCATTTTACACTCATGATGCACCTTTACATCTTGCACCTTTCCGTTTTGGTCAAGAATGATTTCCAGATAGAACATATCGGAAGAAATAAAAAGACCTGACGTATCCTCGCTCAGCTTCAGTCTACAATAAATATTTTTTTCCATAATTAGTTGTCATTTTTGATTTTTAATATGCAAGGTGCACTAACCCGAGTTGCCTTGTCAAACAGTCTAATCGTTCAACTAATCCTTGACGTGAAGTTACTTTAATACAATACTGCATGCTGTCCAATGTTTTTTGCAGGTTCGATTTTTCCACGACATCCAATGCATATCGTTTCTCCTATAAGACAAATATATACATATATATTTTTAGAAATGCAATTTCCTTACACAAAACTTTTTAAGCTTACTTACCAGCAAAGACATTCGAACCGTTTTGGACATTTCTGGAAATGACTTGTAATGCGATGATTTGGCCTTACTCCGTAGCCGCTCCATTAAAAGTTCCATCTGCCACGATTCATGTTTATCTCCGATACCAGCGACAGTGCCTGGACCAGCTGTTCCTGCCGAGTTCGGCATCTTTGTGGGTCCTCCAACTTTTTGTTCTACTTTTTGTTGCTTCCCGTTAGCAGAGTGCATCATGACACCGCTTGAAGTAGTTGACATTATGATGATGTTTTCTGCGAGTAGACACCTTGAAAAATCAATTCAGATTTTATAATGAAATTCTTGCTTCTCAAAATAAAATAATAAAAAAACTAAAATTGAGAACACCCGTTTTTAATCTTCACATTTGTCTGGGATTTGAATTCGAACATAAAGTAATGGTATAACAATAGCCAGGACATGGCATCAAATAGCAGATAAAACTTAATGTCTCTTCAGAAAGGATAAATATGTGAATTTTTTTTTCACTTCGCTTGCCATTTGATTGGCACCACATTCGATCGAACTTACACTGTAACTGTACTTTAGAGCTTCAAATTATCGAGATAATTTTCAAGAATTAACTAAGCCACATCTTGAAGTGTTAAGCTAATCACATCGTTATTCGAAAGCGGATATTCAACTGAATAGAAGACAACAAACTAAAATCACCTTTCCGTTCGCCATTCATGACATGATGGTTGACGACTCTCACTTCTTTTTTTAGGTAGCTCTTATTCAAGAAAATAGAGGTAGCGGTGGTTATGTTATGTTTCGTACAGTTGGTAACACTAAATGCGTTGCAGACTGCATCGGTTTGCCTGTCATAAATGGCTGCTTAGTTATAGACTGGCTTCGAAAGAGCTTTTTTTTAATTGCAACTTATATTTTTTAACCGGCATATTTATGGAATATTCTTTATTATTTTTAGGATTCACATTGATTACCAAAACATAAATCATATTATTCTCTGCCAACGCAAAGAAATCAGAGAAAAGTGTCTTTTGGGATCACGAATAATTTGCATGATGATTTGGAAATTTGATGCCAAAGAAACTTTTGAGTAAAATAGTTATAAAACCTCTGCAATTTTTTTTATTCAGGTGTAAAAATCGTGGGACATGTCATTATTAGGGAAATTTAATGTACTTTTCAAATCTACTATAACCCAAGAGGGTATTTTTATTAATTTTTTTATCTTTAAAAAGTTTTTTTTACAGTTAACACTCTTCTACAAAATTGTAAAGCAGTCGATTCCAAAAAATAACATTTATTATTTAATGGATTTAAAAGTTTTTTTTTAGGTTGATATACTTTTTTGGGTACAAAAAAATTCGTATTTTAATTACCGGTGCCGTCAAAACGCCTTTTTTAGTTTTCATACGACTTTATCAAATTATATGCTAGATTCTTTAAGCTCCAAACTATTTTTTTCTGAATGTCCAACTTATCACCATTCATTTGCGAGAAAACAAAAATCGGTTGAAACGGCGCAAAGTAGAGCGTCCAATTTCCCGTCCCGGGAAAAAAAATCCCGGGATTTCTCGGAAAAAATATTTCCCGTTTCCCGGGAAATTTGTAAAATTCCCGGGAATTCCTGAAATACGAGCGGAAGTATACATTTTCCTACCTTTTTGGCACCAATGTTTTGATATCATACAAAAATAAAAAATAAAAAATTAGAGAACCTTATTTGATTTCAATCATTTCAATCTACTGTTCATATTGAACAGTAGATCGTCTTGTCAAAAAATGCTGCTTTCTGCAAAAATGGCATGTAATTTTCATGTCAAGGTTTAATTCAGATAATATTTATTTCAGAAGCATTCACAACTAGGAATATTGTTTGCTTATACATGTATGTTGGGCAACAAAAATTACGCTATTATGGAATGAATTTTACCTATTTTAATTTCGACAACCTATTTTAACGATTTTTTCCATTTTTGATTACCTTGACCCAATTGGATGAAAATTGAAAAAAACAACTTTGTTAAAAATACTTCTCAACAAAAAATAATAATAATATATTTTTTTAAATTGGAACGATTTGAAAGACAGCAACAAAAAAATAAGAAAATTTATAATATTTTCTCAACGTTGCATGATTTTTTACAAGCATTCCATTAATTGATCCTCACACTCATTTTGACAAAGTTGCTGTTCTATACAATTCTGTTGCAAAATATTAATCAGAAACAGTATCAGAATAATTTTCGGGATTTCCCGGGAAATTTGTTGTAAATTTCCCGTTTCCTGGGAATTTTGTAACCACGGGAAATTGGACGCTCTAGGCCGCAAAGTTATGATTTAAAAAAAAAATTGTGTTATTTTTTTTGCGAAAATCGTCGTAAATTGCCATTTTTTGACCATTATAACATCGCGTAGGTCACCCTAATGGCCAAAAAAATAAAAATATATATACACAGGTATAATTATTACGGCTTAAGAACCTCCAGTCCAAATTCGAGCCCGATACGAGCACTTTTTTTTTTGTTTGTGCTCTTTTCAAATGGAACTGCTGTATATGCAGGGTTCGTATCGTCTTATATGGACCATACATTATAATATCTTTCAACATCCCTTTATTTTCTCCTAGACTAGTGTCACATTGAAAGGCAAATATGTCAAAATGACAGTTCTCTTTTGAAGAATAAGGCTGAAAAAGACATAAAAAATGAAAGCTGTATCGCAATTACTCTTCATCCGTAATTTTGATCGTGTGAAACGTAACGCAGATCGTGTAATAATCGACAGACACCTTTGCTAAATATCCACGGAATAAAAGGAAATAATCGTGAATGTCGTTCAGATGTAGACCGTTGTAAATGTGAATGTGAGCTCATTTGTGTTCAACGATGAATGAGAGGTTTTAGAGTGCTTATGTTTGGGTGGCGATCAGAAAAAAAAATCCAAGGCGAGACAAAAAAAGAAACATAACGGAGGTCAAGGAATTAACAAAGCATATTTGTGTGCACACTTTCGAGGAAAATCGTGGAACTGATGATTAAGACCATGAGTGGCCAAAAATAAAGCGATATTTAGAAAATCAGCAAGTGTGCGATAATTTTTGTTGTAGTCTGCTGGCAAAAAGTTTTTTTTGTGGAAAATACCCTTTGGTTTATTTTCTCGCAGGGTTAATACAGATAAGTAGCACACAAATAATGACATCAGCAGTCAAACATTTTGATGCAAAAAATATCCACTGCTTGCTCTTGTGATAATTATCAGCTAGTTTTGTATTGTTATCATGGATCCAATCGAAGATATGGAGTGCAATATAGCTCAAGATCTCAACACTAAATCAGTTCCAAAGGAGCCTGAAATGGAACCTGAAAAAGTGGATCTTAGCCCAGAAAATTCGAAAAAGAGTGATAATTCACCTACTGACGATCAGATATCCAAGCAAAAGACGTCTGACGAAGCGGACGGAGGTGAAGAAAAAGTGCAATATAGTAACTGTAATCTGCACAGCGGAATCAACGAATGTGTAAATAAAAGTATGTCATTGCGAGAAGTTAAAGAAAAAAAGCGCTGTGCAAGCGAAGATCCGGAAGTAAGAAATGCGTTAGCTTTCACAATTGATTTTGGCGAAGGCCGAAAATCAGTGGATGTTCAACGCCACGAAAAAATGCTCGAACGTTTTCAAAATCGACATAAACGAGGAGTTTCATTATCAAAATTAGAAACCAATCCACTTCCATCAGTGGGTAAAATAAGTTCTCCCCAAAGTGTGAACCTACCTAGAAAACTAAAAAATAACTCATCGGAAACGCCAACTGCAGAAGTAAAACTGCGTGATAAAAACAGATCATTGAAGGATTCGTCTAAAAATCGACACAGTTGGAGTCCGAGGACCAGTATGTCAGAAGCAGCAGCTAGTGAAACATCAAAACAATGTAAACCAAGCAAATTTACCCCAAAATCCAACACTCTACAAATGGCATTTGAAAATCCGATTGCAGTGAAAGACTATTGCTCAAGTTCAGAGATCAATGCAGAAAGTTTAGATTCCTCAATTGGTTTACCATGTATCGAACCCCCATTGAAAAACTTTAAATCTGACGATAATGATGATAGTATAAGTGAAGCTGGAACATACACTCTAGATGGAGACAATTATACAGAAGAGCAAAAAGAGCGCATGAATATTGACAAGATACCAGCAATAAGTGAAGCTGGTTCGAAGCATTATCAAAAATCAGAGTATAGAGATAAAACTCCTCAGCGGCCAACTAACTTTCAAGATGACTTAGAAGTAATAGATCTAACAGAACAACCTAGCTCATACAAGCCTGCCGATGACAAGAAGATGAATAATGTTTTGGAAGTAAGTTACTTCCATGATCAATCGGCAGTTCATCCTATAAAACAAAAACAGTCGTATTTAGAGAAGTTGAAATCTCGGGTGAAGAACATAACACACAAGGCTAGATCACCTGAAAAGCAAATTCAGCAACATCAAATGAATTCACCAGATCAAGGAACGTTTACTTCGGTGACTACAAGTGGGATACTGAGTGTGAAACCATGTCTGGAAGATCACCCACGGATGCATAGACGAAACAGCTTAACCAAGTCGTATGTTGACAGTTCTGAATACGTACAAGGAGTGGCAAAGCTAAATATCCTGTCGAAGGGTGAAGCCAAGATATTAAACTGCTACACTGACACTGAAAAGGCATCTGGAATTCAAGAATTGAGTGGTACTTATGATAGTTCAAGGCGAAAAACTGGATCTGATGCTTCTGTCATTAGTTCCGCTGTTAGCAAAAAAGACTGGATTCAAGAATGGGCCAAAACAGCACGCGAATATTCGAAAAGTCCTGCAGTTGGTACCAGTACTGCTTCAAGCTCTCAAATGACAAGAAGCTACGATTTTGAGAACAGAAACCAGTTTGGCTATGATTTCGATATCGATATGACGAAAAGTGATTATTATGATGCTAAAAAGTACGAAGAATTTGGCGATAATTTGGATCGGCATAAATTTCATCGCAAGCAGTTAGACCATATTATTAACAACAACAGCAGCAGCAGTGATCCCACTATGAGACCAAACTTTGGTAACGAAAATAACAGCTATAATGAGTTTACACGCCAAGGAAGTATTCGTCAGAATTCGAGGTCTAATGCGTCAAAACCACCTATGAGTCCAAGTAAAATTCCTTCCCCTATTGGATCAGTTGGTAGAGCTAGAAGTGTCAGCAGAAATCGTAGTCTTCAAGGAAGTAACTCGGTAAATATCAATTTGGTTTTGACATAAGTTTAGATGTAAGTTTCCAACAAAAGAATTCATATAGGTAATGTACTTAATTTCAATAAAACGTTGGTGAACTTGAAACTCTTTTTTCAAAGGTCGTTTAACTATAACGTCAGCTTTTTTTCGCTTTCTTCCATGCGACGAGTGTACGCTGTACTTGCACTACTCATCACTGCTAGTTTTTACTTTCTTTTGGTATCTTCTTCGCTGTTTCTCTATTTGATGCGATGTATATTTTCACAGCTGAGTGCGTTTTTTGCCAGACAATACAAACAAAGTGTTAAACCATCAAGCACACGAAAAAAGATAAAACAGTATGTTTTTTATCAAAATATGCAAACCTGCCTGTATCCGGCTTAAATAATTCAAATTATTGATCATAATATTCCATTCATTCTAGTGTAGCAAAATAATATACATAATTTGCTGAATATTTCGTATTGCCTGGTTTTTGACTGGATTTTTCGTGGTTTTTCACTCAAAAGGATATTAAAAATTGAAAAAATAGTTTTTTTTCTGATGAATAACAGTTTGTCAATTTTGCTTTCTAACCACATCAGGTGGCAATTTTTATTTTTTAACTTAGTATTATGAGAGGTAATGCTGGAAACCTATAATCATTTAATCTTTATTATTTTAGGATTTGTCAACGAATGAGACTGAAATGTATTTGCAAAAAACTGCAGCTGCTATATCCACGTTACAAAACATTCACAGACGGAATTCTATACGAAGCACAACGCAGCACAATTCGTCTCACTCTAGTCCTTTAAGTCCTGCATCTCGTCGAATGTCGCCGAAGATATCTCCAATGAATTCGTTCCAAGCACCAGTCCATAATCTTTACAACGACAAGTCACATTGCATGGAAGGTGCACTACTCTCACCTCAACATCAACAAATACGAAACATTAAACAGCAGCAGCAAATTCATCAGCAAAGTTCGTTAAACCACAAAAGAAACTTATCACTAGATGATTCCGACTCATATATAAACGTACTATCGTCCTTAGAATATGGTAATCAAATGTCAAATAGTCTCAACACTGACAACGCGAATGCAATATTAGATTTTAAAAAGCAACATACCAGACACAATTCGTTTGAAGGAATGTCTACGCTTCCACCGAAACCGGTGAAATGTTTCCAAAACTTTGATCAAGCAACAGCTTATTATAGTGTAAGATCGAATAATGAGTCCATCATGTGTGATGACGATGAAAACGAGCAAAATGACGAGAATTTACTGACTCTAACAACACGTGTTAAAGGATTGTCCTTGAGCACAATGAAACCAAACGAACAACGAGTAACTGGAAATCAGAAAATGATCACACCGACAGTTGGAAAACCCTCAGTAAATACGATAAAACCGACAGCAGCGTCGACGAGCAGAACTTCCATGGCTAAAACATCATCAGCTCAAATGTCTTCTCCGATTAAAAGGTCAAGTTCATTCTCTGTAAAAGCGATGAAACCAACTACTCCCACAATGACTCCAAAGCTAGGATCAAGACCTTCGATGTCAAACACAAAGATTCAAAAATCCGCTAGCAGTACTAGTTTCAAAAAGATTGTGGCAAATTTCAAAGATGATGAAGACGATTTTTACATCAACAATGATGATGATTTGGAATTAAATCCAGAATATTCATCAAACTCTGAGTTTAGCGACAGAGATGATGATACTGAGGAAACGGAGAAAGAGCCTATTACAAATACTCGCTACAATAAAACTTTCCTAATGCGGATGGAACAAAACAAAAAGCTCAGTGCCGGAGGGAAACAAGGGGTAGCAGCATGTCCAAATACTCCAGAGTTGCCACGGCGGACACTTCAAATCAAAGGGGCAACGCGCGATCGTGCGTCTATGCCACGAGACTCCAGTCTCAACCGCATGAAACAAGATTTGAACATTTCGCGAAAATCAGTGAGTAAGGAGTTAGCGTCATTCAAAGAACCAACATCGGCTGGTAAACAAAAAGTGCAACCGAAATACTTGGATATTTCAAAATACAAGACGCCGGCTGCAAGTAATTTTCTCAAGAAGGATGAATCTAAAAGCTATTTAGCTAAAACAGAAGTCAAGAAAAGCCCTAGTAGTGCTTCTATTGCGTTGGGCCGTACAGAGCACAATAGAATGAGTACGAGAAGTGTAAAATCAGCTGGAGCTAAGCTTCCAAATGCGAAAAAAGAAGGTAGGAAATATGTTTCGCTTCGTTACATGTATTCTATTAGGAAGGTATTCAAAAACTGAACAATGTTACTGACCCCGTGGTGCGGTGGTTAGCGGCTTCGGCTGCCGATCCCTGATGCGTGCTACGGGGCCCGGGTGGGACTCCCGCCCATCTCCTCTGGGTGTTCTGTGTTTGTCCCGTTTAGTTAGTAAATTCAGTTTGAAAAGACGGTGTGATGTCTATTATTAATTTCCGAGCGCTGGGAAGACATCACGAGTTGGCTTATAATATTTTTCTCTGAAACGGATACAGAGAAACTTCTTTTTAAGCGATGCGTTACTTTTTTCGAATTTGTTGATTTCTCTGGAACGACGCAACATTTTTGCCATCACTTAAAAGTTGATCTCCTAAACGCTTTTTGAATCATGCAAAAATGTTGTATGGTTTAAGATATTAAAAATAAAAAAGTATAACGCCACCACGTAAAACAAAAAGTGTGTTGGCAAAATTCTTGCGAAAATGTTAGCATATATAAAGCAAAATAATGTAAATGGGCCAGTGTGATTTTGGTAACAAAGAGTGTATTCTGCTTACTCCTAATGTATACATCCACTGCCGTGAGCAGGATTCACACTTTGTTCACAAACTCACATTGTACCTTTGTGTTTTTTACTGGGAACAATTAAAAAAAAACATTAAAAGTAAAAAAACAGTTAACAGTAAAACATAAATGTTATTTATACCAAAATTTAAGCATCTTGCCTACCTGCTGTTGAAAATGATTGCATTAGTGGCCAAATAGCCTGAAAAGTTGAAAATAATCTTTCACTGATGAAATTCAACTTAAAATTCAAATGCGGAAATTACGTTGGTATTCCATTTTAAATTCTATACAATTACATTTTAATAGCGATGCAATGTTTAAAGTTTTAATCTTAAAACAATTCCAGCCCAACGTAATTCAAAAGAACAAGAGTTGGAAATGTGGCGACGACGAGCAAGTTATGATCCTATGAAGGCCGCTCAAGAAGGAAAACGAAAACAGGAGGAGGCAAAACGGACAAGTCGCCAGCCTCAACCACAAGCTGAACGTCCAAGTAATTTCAACGAAAGGTTTGCGTGGTTTTTGTGCATAATTTATTTAGAACTAAGTGCTTTGTATAAAATGTTTATAAATTGTAGGTTTTGTGTTTGTTTTTTTTTCTGCTTATTTTATTATTATTTTTTGCTTATTTTCTGGATATATTGATGTGATTAAAAAATAAAGAAATAATATTTCACTCTCATTTTTCAGCTCCGTTTTAAGATCAAAATCGTACCACTGTGGCGTGGGAATGGCCCACTCGCAAGCTGAAAATATTGGAGGCAGTAACGCTAAAAATAGAGGTGCTATTGATCATGCAGATATGTCCTACCGCAACAACCAACCGAATAATCGTTGGACGTTCACTTCTACGGAGTCAAGTGAAGAATATGACGATGAATATGTTAACTAAAAAAAGTAGCTGTTGTTGTTTTGAGAATGTGTTTGTTTTTATACATTATTTGTAAAGTACAACAATTTTGCTAAAAGATGTGGGCTGAAAAGCTTTGTAACTTTGTAAAAAACATCTATTTTTGTTATTTAGGCTCAATTTCAGAGTTCATAACAATTGTTAAAAAGGGATTTTTATGAGTTGAAACAATTGTTTAAATAAATGTGATAATTTGAATAATTTGAACAATTGAACAATGTTGCGATAAGCACATATTTGGCTACGAAAAGGTCACTTCATGAAATACAAAAAAAAAAACATTGTCATAACATATGCAACAGTCATATTTCTCCCCAGTTTTCCATACAAAGGATGATTATCTGTTTGTTCTAATCGCAAAGGTGTTCGATGCCTCAATTTTTTGCAAATCTGTTGTACATTTATTCTTAGTTAATAGTTTAATTTAGTTATAAGTGGCATATAATGCAAAAGATACACATTTTCTGAATTCGTTTCTGTTTATGTATTATTAAAATAACTTTATTTAATAAAGGTTGATTAATTATTAGTAAAAGAAAATCAATATTGTCAAAAGTTTATAGATACAATGCAAATTTGTAGTACTCAAAATCAAAATGATTGTTTTTTTCAAGACACGTATAACAAATCGATACTTTATTGTTTTGTCATATATTTCATCTCAGAGCACGGTGTTAATTGAAATGATTTTTTTTTCGGAATAATTTGCTGCATACGTTAGACTAGTGCATAAAATATTACAAAAAGGAGAAAAAACAACCAATGACCCATGAACCTACACAAACACACATATAGAAAAACTTCAATGCAATTTTTATTTACTCTTTGTTTTGATTGTAATAAATAATAATATGCAGTAAAATTGGGAATTTGGATTAAAAAATCCTTGGTCAAAATAACTCTTTGCAATGGGGGAAAAAGACGAGTCACGTGTTTTTTTTTCAATAAAATTGGGCTAGGTCGGGCAGCATGATACAGAAGTTCACATTAAGAAGTATTGTGGTTAAACACCCTCTTCGTACAAAGTGTTCACAAAAATGTCCTATACGCAACAGCAAGCTGAGGATAACACAAGGTAAATTTTTCCCATCCAAATGGTCACTTGTTAGGATTTTTACGTAAAAGTGGGATTGTAACAAGTTTTCTAGTACTAACTTTATTTTCTGATAGTTCGCATGTAGAATCATATTGAATCATCAACTCAAAGGTGATAAAAATACTTATTGAACATTTATGTGAACAGGGACAATTTTATCCTTATCAATTTACTTTTGATTCTAATTATTTTTAGAAGCTCTCTTTTTTCTCCTTATGATACTTACGTAAAATCGTAAAAAAGTTAGTATCTCGTCTCAAAAATCTCCGTTATAATTTTCATACAATCAGCCGAAAGAAAATTGCACTGTCCATCATATTCGAAGAAATGAAAAAATACCGTCAATTTAACATAGTTTATTACAAAAAAAAATCAATCCTGTAACAAACTGCTTTTTTATTTTTTTATTAGTTTGCGCCAATGTTTCGTTAAAATTTGTATCGTTATCATAAATAATATAAAAATAAGAATAATTGTATTTTATATTGAAAGGACAATTCAAAACCTGGATGTGTTTGTAATAAAACAAAACAAATATTAAGTTGTGCAATAAAAAGCTATTTTTATTTCAAAAACACACAATCCTGTCCAACATTGTTCAAAAACATCAATTCTTTCGAAGTTCCAATCATTAGAATATCTTGCTACATAATATTCTTACAGTTCCACAAGCAATGCTGATATAAATTTATACTTTTTTGTGAATCGAGAAATTTTAAATAATTTTCTCAGATTTTATTAATTTTAACAAATAAACTAACGCATAATTGTCCCACCTGTCCCCACCTACTCTACATGTCCCTATTCACCCCAGTTAGCACTTTATCTTATCATTATAGTTTTCTCGAACAAAGGTTTCAATCTTTTTGATACATCGTTAGCTTAGGTAGAAATTCATAAAGCAAAGCAACGCTTACACAAAACAGTAAGAGAGGCTTCTTCTAGGCATATTTAATAGTTCCAGACTCCATCTATGTGTAAGTGAGTTAAGTAATGCTTTCAGAATCTCTGATTTCAATTTATGTGGTTTACTAACCATTCGGAATAGTCAAAAAATCCATAGAGTCTCGATTAATCAATAATGAAATGATATCGGACAAAATTCGTTAATCTGTTGAACTAACGGTTTTCGGATTATGGTTGTACCGACCATTGTTGCGAGTCGAGGATCTACCGGATTTTTGACGATCAAATGGAGCCTAACATTTCAAAGGGACACATGGGTTTTGTGAACAGGAATGTATCTCTTTCACTCAAATAACAGTTTAAATAAGGTATGATAGGGATACACTCTTCTCTGCCCCTGATCGCATAAATGTCCCATATGCATTTTCATCGATTTTTAGTTATTGAGGCAGTTTGGTTCAAAATTGTGTGCTCTTTCAAAAGAGCCTATAACATCTAGTACTTTGTTCTAGAAATCAGGAGGAAATCCAGTTTTTTCGCGAAAACTTAACACGTAGCCTTATGTATGGGACAAACTTCAAAAGCGTTTTTCTCAGCTTACTGTTTTTGCATCTGTGCCCTAATGAAATGGAAGGCACGAGTTAGTCTTCTTAACAATAAGTGTTCAACGTGTAAAGTATGAACTGTTCATTTATGTGTATTGGCTTAAAAACAAGGTAAAGGAATGTTTGGCTTTAAAATTAAAAATTCGGGAATTTGAGATTTAAGTTACTTTCTAAACAGTTTAGTTTAGGTTGTTGATAAATGTTAGTTTTCCGTAAATGATTGATTGGACTTTAATTATTGGTTGAACTGGTCGAAGTGTACTATTTCATTGGCAGATCTGCTTCCAGTTGTAATGTACGACAAGACTACTGACGGACGCGACAGGACGGGGCCCAGAAAAAAATGCCTCAAGATTTATTCATAAATGAAATTTCCATAGACAAGTTAGTTTTCAACTTTCGATTTCCAGTATTTTTTAAAATTTACTTTAAATTTGAAATACATCATAGGTTTCCTTTGTAAAAATCTCCGAATAGTTACATTTTCTTATTTAATTTCTTCCGGGCCTTTTAACTTTGAATCATAATTTCAAATTTTCTTTATTCAGTGTTAAACTTAGATTACCGTAACTGCTTAAGTCATCGAAGTTCTTACTACCCACACCTACACTAATTTTCTTTCACCTTCCCCCTCCTGATCCCCTATATCTTCCGGTGGTGTTCTTTTTGTATGCAATACTTGTTCGGCCACTAACCTTTTTTCCACAAGAAACCGGACCAGGACTGACTTGAGGCCGCGTCCCCCACCTTGCTCCGTAAAACGAAAACGAAAACGAAACCTGTCTTCACCCGCTCTTCATGTCCCTATTCACCCCAGTTAGCACTTTATCTTATCATTATAGTTTTTTCGAACAAAGTATACTTTTTTGAGAAAGTTTTTGAAAATATATACACTGCCGCTCGAAGCAAGTCCGTCCCATATGTATATTTGTCGATTTTGAGATAAACCCGACAAAAGCCTTGTTTTAACATCTACTTCAAGCCTATTTAATAAAAAAGTCATGTTTGTTCTAGAAATTCCAAAATAAAAATGACTTGTGTGCTGTCCCATATGCAAATTAAGGCAAGTCAGTTCTTGGTTAGAAATGGCTCACAAATCGATCAAATAAATGTGTATTTTTTTAAATAACCCGCAGACTATGTCTCATAGAGCCTGTTGAACTTAAAAAAAAAATACTTAAGTTGTTGATATTTAATTATTTTTTATATATTTTGAAGCGTTGTACTCGATACGTATTCTGCCTTTTTTCCTCATGCAAGGGACAACCACGGTCAAATAAGAAACTACATACCATTGTAACTATTATTTTTAAAAAGACAGTTCTGTTCCTTATTGAATGAAAACTCATGGTCCTGGGTCTGGATGAGGTTCCATTTCCAACGCAGATTGCGGTCAATTCAATGGTCCATATGCTGAGACGTGTATTCAAATATCTCCTCTCTCTGCAGCAAAAGAAATTGACTGTCTCGTCGCCGGTTAAAGTTTCATACTCAGGAATAATACTAAAACTTAGATTAACCTGAAACAAACATACTTTTATAAATTTATTAAAAAATGCTTCAAAAACTACCAAAACAAACCAACATTTGACAGGTAAATTTCTGTTGTAAATGTTTAAGCCTACCTTGATAACCTGACAGACTTGCCTTTATTGATGGACAAATAAAGTCAGGTCAGTCCCAGCACGAAAATTTACCAAATTAACCTATAAATTTTAACTTTTTCAAGTCAAAATTGGAGTAGGGGTATTATTTAAATAAATATTGAAAAAAATGTTGAAAAAAATATTTCTCGATTAAATTTTCAAAAGGCCCTATCTGCATAGGAAACCCATGAGGGATAGGTTGTTTTGAAAATTTAATCTAGATTTAAAAATTGTTGATTAAAAATGTAAAAAATTTTTCGAGCTTCTCATGGCGTTATCGCAGCACTCACTTTTTACATATGGGACGGACTAGATTCGAGCGGCAGTACAGTCCAGACTCGATTATCCGAGGGCCTCGGAAAAATTTCACTTCGGATAATCAAATCACGAAAAAAACATTGTTTTAGCTGTCTTATTTTTGATTGTCGAGTTTAAGTATGACCCCTTAACTACGCTTAAGTGATTTACATTTTTTTAATCCAAGATGGCGGCCAATGTGGCGGTGACGAAATATTGAAAAAATGCATTTTATTATTTAACAAGCCTTACCCGACAAACTTCGTTCTGCCTATTTTCGTTTGTTGACGTTTTGAACTTTTTTGCTTATTCAGCCTCCTGTGATCAAAATTTGATTTTACGCAACTTTTCCCATACAATCTGCAGATTTTCCGGAATCGGTTCCAGAGTGGCCAAAGTTGTAACTTTTTGACGTAAGAACCATCCTTGGGCTTATACGAACCCAACGCAACAAAGAGCACCTCGATCCGACGCTCCGTATTGAACTGATTCGCGTTCGAACAAAACCATCGAAATTTTTTATATATATAGATAAGCAATCAACTATTCAAATCTGCTGAACAGTAAAAACAAACATGGTAATACTACATCTGGAAAAGAGTACATCTTTTATGTCAGAAAAAAGGTTTAAAATTACCACTGATAAGGTGAAAATTTACCTCTGGCATTTGCAGATAAACTTGCAAATCCTAACATAACATCAAACTAGGTATAACCATATCCAGCTTACTAAGTCCACACCCCAGCTCGCATGGCCATCTCGACGCTGTGAAAATCGGTCGATGAACGCCGATGTAGTTCTTGGTGTATTTACTGCATAGGTATACGGTACATAACGATGCACGAAAGTTTTAGTTAGGGCTAATACACTCATTTTATAAATTTTCAAAAGTTGGGCTGGATTTTTAAACTTAGAAAATGGTTTTAAGGATGGGGGCAGAAAATTTTCCGAAGCAACAATTTCCGAGATATTGGGAATTCAAAAATGAGGGATTAGATGACGCATTTTTTACATAACTTCCAAAGGTTATATCTCAGCAGTGATCAAAAATGAAAATTGCTGCAAATTTTCTCGGCTTTTCGAAAGTATGTTTTGCAGGGGAGTTTTTCTTTTATCATGTATTTTTAATTGCTAAAAGTTGAACTGTTAAGACAAATTTCACCTTATAATTGAAATCCATACACTTCAGCAAAAATGTGTAACGTAATTTTCGACTGCAATTCGATTTTGCATCTTAAAATGATTGCAATATTTTAGATTTTTCAAAAACAACATAATTTTCAAACAATCATATCTACGGTACCACATTGGCACCATCCTCAAATTTAGCACAAAAGGTTCCTAAGTCTCTTAAACATATTATTATTTTGGAAATTCAATTTCTAGTGATAAAAAGACAAAAAAAAGTCTTAATTATAACCTGCAAGTTTGATTTTTTTTTGAATGGCATTCTTATACTTCGTCGTCATTCTTTTTGTAATTTTATTCGAAACGCACTTGATATCTGAAAATTTAATTAGATGTATTTAGACGATATCAAGGTTGTTGATTAGTCGGGTTGTCGGGTATTATCATATTTAAATAAAACACATTTTATCCTAAATAAAAAAAAACGCTCAAATCGTACAAATCTAGGATACCAAAATTGCCAACAACAGATTCAAATATTTCTCTATCTGACATTTCTAAGTGCCAGTGCGCAGGATTCTCTTCTGAATGATATCGATGAAGGATATAGCACAACTACTAGTACGCATTCGTATCTGGACGAGGTAGGAAAATTTTCATTCACGGATCTTGTTCTCAGGTGACTACAGCTATTTAAGCGAATTCATGTATCCAGCCTCGGATTAACATATTCTGCGTCCGAATTAGCAATAAAGATGAATAAATCATTTGAATTATTCTTTTTTACGCTACTGTTATTAGGTAAGGATACAAATATTTAATAAATCTATGATTAAAAAGCTTAATTCCGTTTTTTCACATAAAGGCGTTTTCCTCAATGTGGCATTTTCCCTACAGCTAGAGGGACTTTCCACTAAGAAGCCTCGAATCACTAAATATACATTAAAACCAACAGTAAGTTCAGTAAGTATAGCAAGTTAGTTTGAAATCAAAGCTAAGTTATGAATGAACACATGAAATAAACTATTGATTTTTCTTTCCTCCCTTCTAACGCAATCTCATTGCTTTTCTTTTCTTATAACGATTTTTCACGTTATGGCATCTACACACAGGCGACAGCTGTGCCATCATCTCTTTCTCTCTACCGCCTAAACGGAACTAGTGGTGCAACGTGCATACTCATTCAAACTGATGGACTCCTCAGTATTCAATATCGTGATAAGTATGGTGAAGACAAGGTACGTTTTTTATTTTTGATATTATTTTTATCCTAATATAAAAATGATGACGTTTTATCTACAGGAGGCAGATACTTTCATGCCCGATCAAATGGATATATCCGGCGAATGTTGGGAAGATGAATCAAAAGTTTCCTTGGGTTGGAAAGGGTTCATTTTAAATATTTACTTTTCAAAGGTAATAGAAGTAGTTAATTTGAATAACCCTTACATTTAATATGACTATTCTTTCAAGACTCCGGGTGGAGAAAGGTGGTACGTTAACAGCGTTGATTTATACTATTCATCTTCGAATAAAATATTCGAGCACATTGATCGACCCGGATTGGACGTTAAACTATCGACTCCTCCTGGAACACTATTGTTCCCAACACCAGTTGGAAAATCTTATACGTGTGACCAAGAAGTAGTCATAACAATGTTTTCGCAGGTGAGTTAAACGCGTCCCTGCAAATGCTCTGATTGTCTTTTGTCGTCTTAAAATTTGTCTATAAATCGGGAATTCGTATTTTTGTCTAACTCTAGGATGAAAACGATAAGGCAGGTCACTTAGCAAAGCTGTACCTTCGTGAGCTGAGAATGCAAAGTTTTATGTATAAATCTTCAAATACATGGGGCCCAACTTTTCAATGTAGTGCAACTGGAACATATCGGGATGAAACAGCCCCAATTGCTGTTGGTTCTACGCTAGCTGTAGCAACTGTATGCACTGTTGTTGGCTATGGTTTATGGAGGTATGATAATTTAAAACAAACTTGTATTTTTTTTGTAAACTTAAATTTTATTGCAATTTTGCAGATATTTCAAAGTAAAAAAGTTCCAGTATGGAACAATGGCTTAAGATGTTGTCAATTTTTGCTGAGTATCAAAAAGATACAGACGTATGCGGCCAAATAGTTCTGTTAATACCCAGTGAAGATAAATAATTTGCTAACAACATATCAAACAAATGTGTATCAAACTGGAGTATCATAAACGTAAACGGATACGAATCGCAGAAACAATTATCTAGTCGTATAGTACCAAATGCTATTACATAAATGACAAACAATTTAAAAAAATAAGTATTTACCAGTTCAGCAAACAAAAAAAAAAACAATGCAGTAACAATATGATGAAACATTAGGATGAGCAACATGATTGCAAAATATAAAAGTCTTCCATTTTAATTTAATTAATGTTATAGTAAGCGACGATGAAATTGCAGTTAGTTCGTGTGAATAAGCTATAGTGTAAAATTTAAAACCGTTATATATAAATGTTCGCGTACAGAAAAGTTTCCATTCAAGTTGTTTAAAAAATGTGTACATAATTTAAGTATAAGGTGTCTTGCAAACGGTTGAAAAAGCCATCTCAAATCGAAAATCCATATTCCTACCGTATCGCACCTATAAAAGCACAGAACATATTCTATAGCAATGGTTTTAGATTTTCTGGATACTTTTGCTCTTTCGATTTTATGTGTAATAACGATATTTAAAATAAAGTTCAATGATGTTAGATTAGAATCAGTACAATGCCTAAATTAATTGATTTATTACCGTCTCATTAAAAAAAAAAAAACAATATCAGCAGCATTAGCAGAGCTGTTCAAGTTATTCTTCAAAATAAAAATCATTGAAAGCTGGAAAATAATGCTTACCAAGATGTTTACACTTTGAAGGTATAGTTTTTAATGTTTCGATGAGTGATGGGGAACACAATATAACAAACATTTTGTATTTCGAATGTATCAAATCCTCTTCTTATTCCATAGTTTCGAGCAAAAATGGTCAGATATGTAGATTGGCTTCGATTCATTTATTTTGACTTAACCCCCTAACGCCCATGGTTGCACCAGAGCACCACTAATTTTTCACTTCAAATTGACATTTCTCGAAAACTATTGAGTGAAATGAACTCATTCTTCTTGTACAGTGTTTATTAAGATGTTTACTGCAAAAAATAGAGACTTGCATCGTCCGACACTGACATTCAATTCAGCCTGGGTTTCGATGGCGAAGAGTCGAATTTTCACCACTATTATAGCAGCCTCGCTCGATACATGCCGATTATTTTGATAAAAGTTGAACAGATTTCCAAGATATTCAGATTAGTGATATACCCTCCCATGGAAATCAATAATTTGTGCGAAAATTTTCAGTGGGTCCATAACTCAATTTGTTATTATTTTTTGTTACCATGGTTAGTACTATGGGAAAACTTTGACCAATTTTGTCAAGGAAATTACTTTGACCATAAAATGCTGATTTAAAAAAAAGATTGATTCAAGGAAATCAATAATTTGTTCAATAATATTAAAATTTTCTATTTAAGTAAATATGACTAGAACCACGGTAAAATTTGTTTGGCCAAAACATGTGATCCCGAAAATGTTATAAATAATTTAAAACGTGAATGTTTTTTTTTATTATTGATGTGCTCAGGGTAATCCAGCGTCCATAATTAAATATGTTTTTATTTTTATATTGCTAGAAATTTTGGAAAATTCAAATATTTTTCAAGTTTAGCTTTAGAAATTTTTAAATATTGAATTGGAATCGGGCAAATTTGAAAATTTTATAAGGAGCTAAACATTTCAAAACAACATCAAAATCAGTTATTTACCGTTTAAAAAAACCTATACTACTCACCAATACTAAATTGCGTTATTGGGAAAATACAGTTATCTACGTGCGCATGTAATGCGTGTACGTTAGGGTGCCCAGAAAAAATGACCCCCTGCTCCACAAGCGGATAACGGTTTTTTGGGTTATTTTAGGCATCTGTGTAAATTTTGAGCGAATTTGGATGAGATTAACCCATTGATACCCGAGCCTAAAGTTGGCGAAAAAAATGATTTTCATACAAAAATGACTTTTTTAAATTGCTAATAACTTTTCACGATCAAGTTTTACAGCTTTGGTATGTTCTACAAAGTTGTAGAGCATTAAATTTTCAATGGGAATATTTGGATGGAAGTAGCGCACCGTGCAGACCAAACCGTAAGAAACTTGGGTTTTCCATACATTTTTTCGATTTTTTCCATACAAACTTCACCTCCGAGTATCAATGGGTAAATGATGACCGATTTTGCTCATATTTGGCCCAGAGTCCTAAAATAGGTCAAGAAACAATATTCAGCTTGTGGAGCGAGGTTTTGAAAAAAAGTCCCATATTCTGGGCACCCTAGTGTACGTACACGAAAAAGATTGAGGATACATTTTGTACCGGCCAGCAAAACAAATGGTGTGCTAGTGTGCGTGAGAGCAGGCTTAGATAACTCTATTTATTGAGTTTTTGGCCTAATTTTGATCCGCACACTGGAAAGGTGTGAAATGCTGAATATGTATGTGTGTGTGCAACCAACCAAACGGGACCACGCGGCCGCTTCTTACAAATTGAGTTGTTTTCATGTATTTTTAGATTTTTAACATTCTATACATGCAAATAACTCGCAAAGGCATTTGGATGGTGTTAGCTCTGCCGAGCTTCGGTGACCCATTTCTACGCTGGCTAACCGAGCGCGAGGTACTTCAGCTTGAATCGTCAAGCCCCGCCCTAAAGAACGCTTGCCTCAATCGGATTCAAACGTTATTTAGAATTTCCGGACCCTTGTCAAATGGACAAAGACCCAGCGCGTATTTAGTTGGTAGTAATTCCAGTCAAAGCTCACCAAGCCAACCAAAAGTGATGGCGTACTGGTTAGCATTTTTGCTTACCAATCTAACGAAAGGGGGATCGAACCCCACCTGCTCGGACTTTGATTTTTCGTTCATATTCAGTATTTCAAGTATTTCTAAGTGTTAAACTTTCTCGTTGGGAGCAGATGGGCATCAAACCCAGGACCATTCGCTTACAAAGCGAACACCGTAACCAGTCAGCCACGGCCACTCTCAGGGTGTGAAATGCTGAATATGAACGAAAAATCAGAGTCGCAAATCAGCTTATGGCATAGGACGTTTAAGTCGATTTAGTTTTATCTCCTGTGAATTTGTTGGTTTGGATGGCGTTTTTGTTCAATGATTTGCTGTAGTACTACGACTGTCACATACATAGTATTTTTACAATTCGATGTGTCATGAAACATTTGCACAGCTAATGTACAACATACTTCAATGCTTTGAACTGCCGCTCTAATCGTGTCCGTCCTATATGTAAAAACAGCAAGCCGAGAAAAACGCGTGTCAAAGTTGTCCCGCTCATAAGGCTACGTGTTAGAATTTCACGAAAAAGTGGATTTTCTCCGGCTTTCTAGAACAAAGTACTACATTTTATTGGTTTTTCTGATAGTTTACATGATTTTGAACCAAACTGCATCATTACCTCAAAATTGACGAAATTACATATGGGAAGGACTAGCTTCGAGCGGCAGTGAAGTGCTGATGTATATTTATTGATCACACCTACCAACAAAATTTCTGCGAAGGTTCAACTCGAGGGGAAGCATGAAGTTTAGGGTCCCCAGAACCACGTGTACTTTGATTTTTTCAAAAATATTTAGACAGGGCCGAATGGTTTTTCTCCAAAGTTTGTATGGAGAATTAGGGCGGTTCGGCGCTATTGCATACAATCCAAAAATTGCATGCAATATGTAGGAGAACCGAACAGCACTAATTCTCCATACAAACTTTAGAGAAAAACCATTCGGCCCAGTCTAAATATTTGAAAAATTCAAAGTACACGTAGTTCTGGGGACCCAAAACATCATGCTTCCCCTCGAGTTGAACCTGCGCAGTCATTTTTCTCAATTTTTGTAGGTCAGTGCTATTTTATTTAATGCAGGGTAACTACTGTTTCGTCCAATCACGCTTAAATTTGGTATTTAAGGTTAGTGTCGGTATTGGGCCCACGTAAAGTTTAGCCCAAATATTTAAATGAAAATGTATAGGTTAAGCAACTTTACAAAGATCCAAAAAAGTGGACTCTATATGAATAGGATCTGAGCCATACTTATTTTCCATAGAAACATCTGTTCAATGATTCTCGGGTCCTGTCATTATTTTTAGCAAGGAAAGATGCTTCACCACGCTCTGGATTTTTGACCACGGTCCAATCCCCATGATTGTGAGAACAGGTGAGTGAGTCTATATTCCACATTTTTTTAGCCTTTTTGAGATTTTTTATTACGATGAATTTAGATACGCATAACTAATATAATTGAGTCTCTTGAGAATATATTAGCAAAGAATCCCCTCCAAGTTTATCAACATGTCCTCAACGGCTGGATCTGTTCTGATATCGCATCGAAATATCTTATAAACCACCCAATTAAATCAATTAGGAGCCGTTGTTCCAGCAGTGCTTCAAACATTGTAACAGAGGGTGGTACTCTGGTGTTAATCTCATTAGCTGCACACGCTATAATAAGTGATGTTCAACATATCTGGTAGAGTACGTGGCAGGTTTACCTTGCAATTGCCCTGTTAAAAAATAACAATTAATGGACAGAAAGAGTGGGAAAAGCCAATTTCCTGATTCGTTCCAGACGGTGTCAGGTATATTCCAATGAAATAGGACCTTTCCCATAAATCTCCGTTGTGAGTTTTCCTTCCGCAGTTTGAAACTCTAATTTGATGAATCTGGTATCATCGTCGCAGCCGCACCCCAAACAGGCAGCATTTACTAGTGTAAAGAGTTTAGCCGTTGCATAGAGACGTTTTTGTTCACCCCAGCAAAATACACAGATTACGAGTTTCGCTCTTTGCGTTTTCCATCGTTCACACTCTCTTTGATGTGTTCGCCCCAGCGTTGGTGCACAATCGAGTATTTCAGGATTGGTTTGTAATGTGAGAAGGAAGAAAGAAATTGTTTAATTAAAATTTGCTGGTAGTTACGAATCATCGTACTTCAACACTTCGTTTTAACTTGTTTAAGATTTAAAAATACAAATGAAAACTTTGAATGTCTTTTTTACTCTTTTTGGGGCTTAAAAATAAAAAAAACTTGTGTTTACGTAGTAATGTCTTATTTTAACAAAAAAGCTGAATTTTATGGTTTTTTTAAATACACATATCGTAGTTCAGTGTATAGCTGCAGTGTTTTCATTTGTACCCAAGATAAAAACAGTAGCAAGTCCTTTTTTAGAAAACAATAAAAACATATCCAGCTGAAAAATACCAATCACAAGCGATTTGATGTGCATTTTCAGCACTTTTTGTTGCGGTGTTTGTTGATTCATGCTGAGTGCATGCTGAGCTATACCTACTTACAATTTGTTCAGGGCAATTGAAAACAGGACAGAAACCGGCCGATTAGGGAGCGATAATCTGAACATTACGACACTTAGGTAGGCAAACGTTTGGCATGGTGATTATGCGATTTTGGAAATAGGTCCAAGTTTGCAGTTTTCACACGTCTGTCTGTCAAATGGTACAAAAAACAGGATGCTCTAGTTTATTATAAACTGTGAAAGAGCTCACCTCTCGTAATACCCTACTCAAATATTGGTTTTAACGATTTGAAATGCAATTCTTTTTTCATACAACCTATAGGAAATCTATGCAAAAGGAAACTAGAAAAGGGCCCTTGAAATGACATAAATGAAAGGTGTCAACATGTTTTTGCTCTAAATACCACTCGATCCTAGATTTATGTTCTGCTGAAGAGGCTGTAAAGAGGATTATCGGCATTTTGCCTTTTGTTGTCATTTGAGTAAAAATAACATGACCTGTGATTTGGAAGCAGTAAATGTGGTTTGCTTCATTTACTTCCGAGCAAAAATGATTCATCTGATAAGTTTAGGCTTGAGTTCTTTGGAAGTATATCGTTATCATTAAATCCATCTGAGTATTAAGAAAAATTTCTGCTTAAATTGACCATTTATTTTTCTTAGAATCTAATAGACTCGACCTTGTGTATATAGATTTATCGTTTGAAATGTGTGGGTTTTTTTGCTATCCTTTTTGATTTTGATTTCTGTCAAGACATGTTTATTTACTCACAAAAATAAAGTCCAGCTATGAACTTGTCCCGCCCGTGTGGATCAATCGGACCGCGCACTGGACTCTCAATCCAGAGGTCGCCGGTTCGAATCCCGCGGCGGGCGCTCTAAAATTCTAAGTGTAAATATGGGTATCCGGCGCCGTCGCTCCGTGCCGTACTCAAACACTTAGGAGCGCAGGGCGGCGAAGTCCTTGTAGTTAAAAGGAAGACACAAGTGGTTGGTACTAGCAATGGTGGCCGACAGCTATAAAGTCAACTTAGTTTTTTTTATGAACTTAAATGACCGAACCACCTAGCCCAGTGGTAACGCTTCGCCTCATAAGCGGTAGATCGGGGTTCAAATCCCGGCTTGGACCAACACAACTTGCGATCTTTTCCCTTCTGGATTCGATTGCTTAGTAAAGGGAAGGTAGTGTATCGTCACAAACTGGACCTTATCAAGACACCTTCGAAAGACAACCTATGGAATGTTAACATTAATCTTAACATGTTAACATTAAGTTGATCAATGAACTGTCACTGAACCCGCTTTGTGAATGCCGGCCCCGATACTCTTCACGGGTGTTCCCCTCAGGAACAGGGAAAGATTTACTTTTTTTACTTTATGAACTTAAATCAAAGTTAAATGATCGTCACGCTGCATTTTGGGATAGAATGATTTCGTGCAGCAAACAATGTCTCGCCTTTGATAATTACAGATCCACAAAATCACAAAGCTCAGTTGGTAAAGGTTTAGTTAACTTACCCTTGACCTAATGTTGTAATGGATTTCCATTTAAACCCCTCAAAGATTGTTTCGTGAACGTTTTGTGACTTGTGTGCATGGGGGAGGTGATTAGCCTCACAACGTGCAGCATTTTTTTTTCTTCAAGTGGTGAATGAGCAGTGAGACCACGTGGTCGTTAAGTTATTATTAGTACCCAAGTAGCATTTGGTAACATGATAAATTTGGCTAAGTCCAGTTTTTGTTTTGTTTTGCTGCAGAAACATATAAATGACATTTTAGCAATTCGCAGCAAAAAATCCGATGGTAAAATCGCACGCAAAAGCATGCACATCACCTTTGTGAGAAAAAGCATGTAATATTGTATGAGAAAACGTGTACACAAAAAGCATGTACCGAAGAAAAAAAAACCAGGTCTGCTCACCCCAAAAAATAGCATCAATCCGGCGAGAGTCATATTCAGATTACAAAGTCCGCGCCCCAACCTACTCGGCTATTTCACCGCTATGAATATAGATGGATCTTCACCGATGTAGCTGTAGGTTCCCCATACATCGTTTGCAGTTAACACAGTATACGACGTACGGAAAACCTACTGTTACATTGGCATTGATCCAACTATTTTCATAGCGGCGTGATAGCCGAGTGGGTTGGGGCGCGGACTTGGTAATCTAAATATGACTCTCGCCGGATTGATGTTATTTTTGGGGTGAGCAGACCTGATTTTTTTTTCTTCGGTACATGCTTTTTGTGTACACGTTTTCTCATACAATATTACATGCTTTTTCTCACAAAGGTGATGTGCATGCTTTTGCGTGCGATTTTACCATCGGATTTTTTGCTGTGAACAATACGTTGCAATGTTGCAAACGTTACGAATTGAAAACAACTTTGCAACAATCCATTTCGTTTTGTAATCGAAACATATTGAAAACTTATTGGTTCCATTGTTGCAACATGTGACTTAGCCCGATTTGTGTGCTAAGAATAATATTGAAATCAAGAATCCTAAGATACAGTTCAGCCCAACCATTTGCCCTTTCATCAATTCATCCGTGGCTCAGTGGTAGAGGCAAGGTGTGAAGATCTGAAGGTACCAGTCCAGAATCCCGACAGGGGCACTTCAGTTTTTTTTTTGTTTAAAAAGTTTTTTTTTGTTTCGCCCAAATTAAACGACAACATAATGGCAACATCATGACAACACAACAAACTACTTTACCGACATATTTAGACAAACAAATTGTTTCTAGAACTTCGTCGTAACAAAGTTGAAACAAGCGGCTAAATGTTGCCAACACAACATTTTCGTGCGCTTTTTTGGGCACCACGAGTGTTCTAACTATGTTGTGATAGCACATTTTGGGTGTTACAAAATAGTTGCATTTAAGGATCCGGAACAAAAAATGTTACTTGGGTATTGTTATGGGAAAAATCATCTTTTTATAAGTGCGTTTGTTGTGCGTATATTTTGGAGCTTGGGTGGCATCGAAAACCCAATAGCTTATCCTACTTCCATAAAGAAAAGAAGCATATCATTCGCGTGATGATTGGATAAGATGCTATGGATTCAACGGTCTCATGCGGTGTCGTCAGGAATGGAGCTACAAACTCCATGTCTGAAGAGTCTGCAAATTCAAGTATTGAACTAACATTCCCACCCTTGTTGAACTGCAGGCTTCTCGGGAGGGCGCCGGCATTGTCTAATAAAATAGGGATTATCATTTTTGATCCATTGTTTAACTTCAGCTGATCTGTCAATAATGGAGTAGTAACTCCTCATGCTCATGCTCTTGCTCATTTCCATTTTATTCCCTTGAAAAAATCACAATTTTACCAAAAAAAAAACAATTGTTAGCGTTTTGTGTTATTCTACAGAGTTGTTCCCTAATAGAGTGAGATTGTTTGGTTGAGTTTTCTGTTTTTGCCCTAACAAGCGTAAATTTGTCGTCAGAAGTGAACCCACTAATTCTAATTGATGCGCTAGAAAATAACAATTTTTGTCTTGTTCATAATTAACCCATTGTCATATAATTGGTTGTTCCGATCAGATTTGCTATATATTTTTAATTCAAAGATTATTATATGACCTTTAATAGGAGTTTCGACCAGAACCGGTGGTGTAGTGGTAAGCTTGGTTGCCTCTCACCACAGTTAGACTGGGTTCGATACCAGGTTCGGATGGCATTTTTCGAGGCGAGATTCGGCGAAGTAGGCAGTTGGACTCACAATCCAAAGGTCGTCAGTTCGAATCCCGGGGTGGATTGAAGCTTAGGTGTAAAAAGAGGTTTGGAATTGCCTCAACAATCATGCCTTTCGGACTCCTAGTTTCGAGTAGGAATTTCGCTATCGAGAACGCCAAGGCAATGCTGTAGAGCGAACAATTTGGTTTGATTTTTGTTTGTTTGTTAAGGTGCTGCGATGAGAACGATGTATAGCCTTAGCCCATTGGGATAAATCTTGCTTATACTACCAACTATGGGAAGATAAGTGAGAAGGAGAGGTTGAATGAAAAAAAAAGAAAAAAAGTAAAAAAGATCATAAACCGAAATGCAAGGAAAATTTCCAGCCAATCCAAAATTTGCGTAGAACTTGGTCTTTAAAGTAACACAATTTTTGAAAAGTTGTTAGTAAATTATTTACCTAACTCGTACTTATAAATAACTCATACATTGAATAAACAGTTTTAGCTAACCGTCAACAAAACTCACATTAACTGATTTGCTTGAGGAAATTCAGTACCGCTGACTCTACCTAATCTCAACAAAGGATTAAAAAAACTTTAATTGACACAGATACATAAAAGTTAATGTGACGACAATCATTATACTGCTAGTAGACAAACAACATTCTGAAAGAAGTGGTTTAATTTGAATCAAAATATTAATTTTGCACAGTCATTTTTGATTTTCGAGCTCGGCAGAATTCTGCCGAAAACAGAACAACTGATTTTTTCGGCAGAAAAATGCCGAACTACGGCATATCAACTGTCATTTTTCGCCGAGAATTCGGTAGAATGTCTTCCATTTTGCCGAGATTCGGCATAAATTTCTGCCGAGAGATAAGTCGGAATAAAAATCTAAGTGTGTGACTAGCATTACAATGCCACTGTGCTCATAAATGTTTCATTTTATCACTTCGATCACACTGTTTCAATGCAACTTATCTCTCTTGCCTTTAAATATTAATATCAATAGGGAAATCACGCCTATGAGATTTTATAATTTCAAAGCCCACGATTTTTCTTCGTTCAAAATTTTTACTCAAGAACAGCAAATTAGGAGCCTCTGTCGATCAAAAATAGATCAGCAGGTCTACAATAGATCAAATAAATGGTCGCAGTGGACTCATGAATCGAAATCGAAAAAAATAACTCACGAAATCTTTGAATCCTCTTAACTAGTGTTTAGTTTAACCAAATATCTTGCTAACCAACAAAGATTTTTTGGAATTATTCTTTGCCTTATTTTTTAACATTTGTTTTCCCAAAAAGAAATTTTCGGGGCAACGATTGAACCGAAAATATAATTTTATGATACTTCATTTATACTAGTGCTACTTAGTGCAATAAGCTTAATTCATTTGGGGTAAAAAAACATTCCCCAATTTGTATCCCCCAAACTGAATGCAAAATTACTTTTATTCATAAAATAACTGAAAATAAAAACCCTCGCCCCGCATAAGTGCACCTTAACGTGGTAAAGGTGCGCACTTAGTTTTTTAGAGCAATTCTCTGGTTCGCGAGATACAAGCAATTGATAAATAATAAAACTACGTTTTAGAGGCCAGGGACAAGCGTATCTTTTGGTACATAGAACGAATCTGAAATGGTATATAGAACGAATCAACAATGACAGAACGATGTTCATTAGTTGCGCAACTTTGCTCTACCATAAGAGTTAAAAAAGTTAGTAAAATTTGTTAAATAAAAATAATTATGTTTTTTATTTCTGCTTTTGTGGTAAATCTCGTTCCTGAAAGAAACATTTTTTGAGAATATCGGGGAAGACAGATCCAAAGCAAAGTAGACAAACCACACCGTGGCTGTTTAAAAGTTAGAGGTTTTGCCTTGTCAGCGGATGATCAAGAAGCAGATGAATTATTCTATCATGCAATAAATTGATTTTTTAACTCATTTCCGATTTTTAATACGTTATGCTTGTTCTATGAACTCCATGCAGAATATTTTGCGTAGGGTATGGCCATTAGTGTGTAATATGATTGTATGAAAAAAAAAAGTGATTCAAAACAAGTGGGCAAAGCAGTTTTCCAGTTCCTTTTGAGGTCCTAAACAAATCCCCAAAGTTTGGGAGCGATTGGTTTAGTTCCCACTTTGCGCAAAGTGATTCAGTTTTCTATGGAAATTGGTATGGGAATACCAATTTTTTTGGATTTTGATGTCTAAAAATCCACGTTTCACGCTGTATCAAAACCGAACTGGTATTCAGATGCTCTGGAAGTTGTTCTTGAAAATTTCTAGGTAAACTATCAAATATGTAAAAAATCGATATTTTTGATAGCTGATTTTGTTCGTTCAAAAGTGAAATTTCTGAATTGTCCTACCAAAAACACCAATGATTAGAAATTCCGGGGCCCAATCAATGCTGCAAAAGCATTTCTTGTAAATAAAAAAATATTATAAATAAAATTTTCAAAAAGGCATATTTTAGGCAATAGGAGAACTGCTACTCTGCAATGGATTCATATTTTTAAATCAGCGATTCCACGTCAAACCATCAGGATTCAGATCAAAAGAGCTCCGATTTGGCTAAAATTTGGTACCAATTTTAGCTCACCACGTTACAAAAGAATGTTGATGTTTTAATGAAAAATACTGAGATATTTTGTTAATATGGCTCTTAAAGACTCTTAAAGATCAAATGAAAACTTTGTTTGCTGTTTTGATGATCTCGTGACACAAGATCTCATTTTCACATAACACATCCAAACATGGTAAACATCCATTAACATGATTATTCTGAGGCAAAAAAAATATCGGATTCCGGTATATCAACTGAACTGCAACTATTTTCAGCCGAGCTGCAAGATTTTCTTGTCTTATGTTTCTAAGAGAATAAATGTTAAACAATCTGTCTCATCAAAAATATATGCGCCGTTCCTTTCAATGCCCCGAACTCTTATTGTTTCCCTGTTTCCCTGGTTTACGTTTCCCTGGTTTTACGACTCATAACATAATTTACAAGCTAATGAATAAGAATAAATCAACAAAACACATGTTTTCCTTTGCTTAAATTAATGTGTCATTTTAGTAAAGATTTTGCATTTAATGGAAAAGCAAATTCAAAAATCGATGTTGGCAATGAATTGAATTTTCTGACGAACATCGTGCATCGTTTCCGTGGCTCCATTTCTCATAACAACGTCAAAGGCATTTTGGTGGTGTAAGCAGTTGAAAATATCATTCCAATAACGGTAAAATAAGTAGCTCCGGTTTCATTTTATACTGACATTTTTCGCTGACGTGTGTCAGCAATTTAAGTTTTCAAGATAGAAAAGAAGTAGTCGCCAATGTTGTTGAATGATTAAATATTTATTCCTTACTGGGCTCAAGCTGTGGTAACTGTGAACACAAATTTCGATGAGATTCTTAGTATTGCTTTTTTTCAGTTTCGCCTTTAAAGCTGACATTCCAAGTTCAAACTTACCACTTGCCACAGTGAAGAACAAAGGAATCCTTCCAAAGGACTTCAAGCCACGCCTACTTTTTTTTTGTATCACACCAATCAGGGCTTGACAAAACTTAATGCAACAGCTTCACATAATTTTTCAAATGAACTATTTTTGTGAAGTTCAGTAAAGTTTGCCCAATTTAAACACATTTTCCTGGATTAGATTACAAATAGTTCTATAATTTTCATCTTCATTTATCGCGAGATACAAGCAATTGATAAATAATAAAACTACGTTTTAGAGGCCAGGGACAAGCGTATCTTTTGGTACATAGAACGAATCTGAAATGGTATATAGAACGAATCAACAATGACAGAACGATGTTCATTAGTTGCGCAACTTTGCTCTACCATAAGAGTTAAAAAAGTTAGTAAAATTTGTTAAATAAAAATAATTATGTTTTTTATTTCTGCTTTTGTGGTAAATCTCGTTCCTGAAAGAAACATTTTTTGAGAATATCGGGGAAGACAGATCCAAAGCAAAGTAGACAAACCACACCGTGGCTGTTTAAAAGTTAGAGGTTTTGCCTTGTCAGCGGATGATCAAGAAGCAGATGAATTATTCTATCATGCAATAAATTGATTTTTTAACTCATTTCCGATTTTTAATACGTTATGCTTGTTCTATGAACTCCATGCAGAATATTTTGCGTAGGGTATGGCCATTAGTGTGTAATATGATTGTATGAAAAAAAAAAGTGATTCAAAACAAGTGGGCAAAGCAGTTTTCCAGTTCCTTTTGAGGTCCTAAACAAATCCCCAAAGTTTGGGAGCGATTGGTTTAGTTCCCACTTTGCGCAAAGTGATTCAGTTTTCTATGGAAATTGGTATGGGAATACCAATTTTTTTGGATTTTGATGTCTAAAAATCCACGTTTCACGCTGTATCAAAACCGAACTGGTATTCAGATGCTCTGGAAGTTGTTCTTGAAAATTTCTAGGTAAACTATCAAATATGTAAAAAATCGATATTTTTGATAGCTGATTTTGTTCGTTCAAAAGTGAAATTTCTGAATTGTCCTACCAAAAACACCAATGATTAGAAATTCCGGGGCCCAATCAATGCTGCAAAAGCATTTCTTGTAAATAAAAAAATATTATAAATAAAATTTTCAAAAAGGCATATTTTAGGCAATAGGAGAACTGCTACTCTGCAATGGATTCATATTTTTAAATCAGCGATTCCACGTCAAACCATCAGGATTCAGATCAAAAGAGCTCCGATTTGGCTAAAATTTGGTACCAATTTTAGCTCACCACGTTACAAAAGAATGTTGATGTTTTAATGAAAAATACTGAGATATTTTGTTAATATGGCTCTTAAAGACTCTTAAAGATCAAATGAAAACTTTGTTTGCTGTTTTGATGATCTCGTGACACAAGATCTCATTTTCACATAACACATCCAAACATGGTAAACATCCATTAACATGATTATTCTGAGGCAAAAAAAATATCGGATTCCGGTATATCAACTGAACTGCAACTATTTTCAGCCGAGCTGCAAGATTTTCTTGTCTTATGTTTCTAAGAGAATAAATGTTAAACAATCTGTCTCATCAAAAATATATGCGCCGTTCCTTTCAATGCCCCGAACTCTTATTGTTTCCCTGTTTCCCTGGTTTACGTTTCCCTGGTTTTACGACTCATAACATAATTTACAAGCTAATGAATAAGAATAAATCAACAAAACACATGTTTTCCTTTGCTTAAATTAATGTGTCATTTTAGTAAAGATTTTGCATTTAATGGAAAAGCAAATTCAAAAATCGATGTTGGCAATGAATTGAATTTTCTGACGAACATCGTGCATCGTTTCCGTGGCTCCATTTCTCATAACAACGTCAAAGGCATTTTGGTGGTGTAAGCAGTTGAAAATATCATTCCAATAACGGTAAAATAAGTAGCTCCGGTTTCATTTTATACTGACATTTTTCGCTGACGTGTGTCAGCAATTTAAGTTTTCAAGATAGAAAAGAAGTAGTCGCCAATGTTGTTGAATGATTAAATATTTATTCCTTACTGGGCTCAAGCTGTGGTAACTGTGAACACAAATTTCGATGAGATTCTTAGTATTGCTTTTTTTCAGTTTCGCCTTTAAAGCTGACATTCCAAGTTCAAACTTACCACTTGCCACAGTGAAGAACAAAGGAATCCTTCCAAAGGACTTCAAGCCACGCCTACTTTTTTTTTGTATCACACCAATCAGGGCTTGACAAAACTTAATGCAACAGCTTCACATAATTTTTCAAATGAACTATTTTTGTGAAGTTCAGTAAAGTTTGCCCAATTTAAACACATTTTCCTGGATTAGATTACAAATAGTTCTATAATTTTCAATTTTGTTCATAGTAATAAAATAAATCAATGAGCTTATAATGTAATGCGTCTAAACAGATTTCATATTTTTTATCACTCCTAAAAATGTTACGTACTATATGAATGCCCCCAAATCCAAACGGTAGGAGGAGCATAACTCTCTCTTGCTGTACAAATTCAATGTTGCCCTTGGCAACAAATTTCAAATATGCAATGCGCAGCAAAACCAACCGATTTCTCGTCTTTTTCTCTCGTTTATGTGTATTTTGTTTTGGCGTCGTTTTGTATCCTGTATTTTAAAATTTTGTTATTGTTAGTTTGTCATACAACGCAACATGCATAGATTTTCAGTAAAACCAGTTTTCATCGATTGAAGACATCGCAACAAAAAATAACTTTTATTAGATTCAGAAGAAAATTTCCGATCATTTTTTTCTGAATACGTTAGAAGATTATTTGAAAAAATAACAGAGCAGATAAAAATGCATTGAAAACATAATGGGCGTGTTTTGTCTCCCTTCGCAAAATGTACGGAAAACACAGTCCTGTTAGATTTTTTGTTTTTGGAATTGTCGCGCTTGCTTACATTGGTTCTATAGAAAATAATGTACAAGGGGAAGCGAAGAAGAACAAAAACCATGAATGAAATTTCTGCCAGCCTTGATTTAGTTAGGGTCTGGCACTTGAGTGAGACAGATGCAAGTGGGTGTCGGTGAAAGAAGTGAAAATTGAGCATAAAATCGTTCCACTAGATTATTCTTAAGGGCTAAGAAGTGTTAAGTGATAAAAATTAAATTTTATATTTGAGAGTGCAGATATTTCGCCAAATTGTTGTGCCATAACAAATGGATACCACTGGATTATCACCATTAGCCGATTTGGATTCTAACTCTGGAGGATCAGACGGCATAAGTTTTGGACCCAATCAAAACTTGTTTAATACTCAAAACGGTTAGTATTGCAGCAACTGATTATAATAATAGCTCAAGCTCAAGAACCAATTTTTTTGTCAGTTTTGAACATTTATTCAAATATCTGGAGTTTGTTTAAGTTATACTGCATATTGATTTCATGTTCGACTCTTAAAAAAAAAAAACAATTAAAATTTAATTTAAGGTTGCCTTTTAATTAAACATGGGTTATAAAGGAACGGTTTTTTTGCGGCGCAAAAAAAAAATCTGGCTGCCAAAAGTTATATACCTGCACAGAAAAATAATGATGGTTAAATTCATCAGGAAATGGTGACATATTTTGTGTCAAAAAAAAGTGTAATATTACATCAGGAATTGGTGAATTTTCATCAGTTCTTATGAATATTCATCAGGTTCACATTTGTACTCATTATTTGAGTAATATGAATGAAAATGAGGTAATATTCAACCAACCAAATTTTCAACATTTAAAAATTTAACTTTTTTTTTTGCTGTAGCGTAAAGATTTTGAAGTTTTCGTGATTTTTTAAGAGATTTTTGTAAATTTATATAATATGTGTTATAAAATTGATTTTTTTTGTATCTTAACAAAAATACAAAAAATGACGTTACAATTAAATGGCGTCGGAGATTTGTTTTTTTCTGTTGCAATGATATTTTTTGGACTCTGAATCACGATTTGATAAAATACCTGTCTACACACAGTCATCTTTTAGCCCAAGTTGGAAATCTTTTTCAGCTGGATAAAAAAAAAGATTTTTTATTGTATTTATTAATTTTCCATTTTTTGCAACACGATTTTTTCAAACATTTCTTCTTGCCGAAAATGTCAATAAACGTCAATTTTAAAATTATTTATTATTGTGTAAAGTTTTAGAAAGGTTTTTGATCAACAATTTATAAGATAAATGAAACTAGTTTCATTCATCAATAATTTTTGACGAGCAGAAATGTGTCGAAAAGTCGTGTTGCCAAAAACGGGTTGGCACTACCTGAAAAGTTATTTTTTCGCTCATTTTTTTCTGAAAAACTTAACTTTTTGGAAATAATTGATTACAACAAAAATACTACTTGGGAATAATGCATTTAACAACATCTCTTTTATTGGAATTTTGAAATCGTTGCCTTTTATTTGAAATTTGACAAATAATTGACAAAAAAGTAGCAGAAATCTCGGGTGAGTTTTCAAAAAGCCGTAAGAGCCACCATGACCTTCGGCACTAATATTCGTTTTTCTCCGAATAGTAACAAAATTTAATTTGTTTTTAAGTTCGGGGCACTTGAAAGACGTGTAGATATTATGAATGTATATGTTTCTTTTATCTAAAATTTGTAATATTTTTTGGCACTAGTGCTATCGATTTAAAACAATTTTAATGAATAAACAAAGCCTTTTTTGCATCGGTATTCGACCCACTTAAGAAAACAAATTTCAAAATTTAGGATTGTTCATCTACACGTTTTTCAAGTGCCCCGAACTTAAAACAAATTAAATTTTGTTACTATTTGGAGAAAAACGAATATTAGTGCCAAAGGTCATGGTGGCTCTTACGGCTTTTTGAAAACTCACCCGAGATTTCTGCTATTTTTTTGTCAATTATTTGTCAAATTTCAAATAAAAGGCAACGCTTTCAAAATTCCAATAAAAGAGATGTTGTTAAATGCATTATTCCCTAGTAGTATTTTTGTTGTAATCAATTATTTTCAAAAAGTTAAGTTTTTCAGAAAAAAATAGACGAAAAAAATAACTTTTTAGGTAGTGCCAACCCGTTTTTGGCAACACGACTTTTCGACACATTTCTGCTCGTCAAAAATTATTGATGAATGAAACTAGTTTCATTTATCTTATAAATTGTTGATCAAAAACCTTTCTAAAACTTTACACAATAATAAATAATTTTAAAATTGACGTTTATTGACATTTTCGGCAAGAAGAAATGTTTGAAAAAATCGTGTTGCAAAAAATGGGAAATCTTTTTTTTTTATCCAACTGAAGAAGACTTCCAACTTGGGCTAAAAGATGAGTGTGTGTTTACTATTTTTTAAGTATGTTTTTTTTTTATTTGGATGAATTTAAATGCAAAGGGTACATATATACAAGCAAAAAAGGCAGTCTAGAATCAGTCGATTATTTCATACATTTTTTATTAGAGCTCAAGATTGTCATAACATCTTTCGTCATAATTTTAATTGACCTCGGAATTCAAGCAAATTGGATTAAAACTCATTTGAGGAGAAATATATTGATTTTTTTATGTCAAATTGATTTTTATTTTTATTTTTTTGCAAAGACGCACTTCGAACATAGCCATTTTTATTTGCAAGATATAGTTGATTAGCTTTACACCAGGGCTATGGAGTTGGAGTCGAATTCGTTTAAACTCGAAACGGTTTACTCTCCATTGCTTGTTAGCCCAATTGCATAAAATAGTGTTTGCGAAACTGATTTAAAAAGAATGATGCTACAATGATCATCAGGCTGGAAGTCAATCACTTAAATTGAAAATATAAAAAAAAAATCCGTCATAATTACAGTTTTAATTTTGAAATTAAGGCTAAATTTGAGTTATTAGGGGAAATTCTCGTACGTTTAGCAGGTTAAGCACTCGCTCCTTAGTCCATCCAATTTGCTGATTTTTAACAACTACTAATTTTGTAAAACTGTTGATAGAAACTTGCTTGTTCACTTCCTATTGAGCTATTTAAAACTAGATTTCAGTGGAAAACGCATTTTATGAACTGTAATTGAAAGTCAATGTACTGATATGGCAACATTAGAAGCATGGTGAAATAAGATGACCCTATGACGAAACATTTTCTTCGATTTAAGAAATTTTGAATAGACTTTCGTGAAGTCAAGCAACTTTTAAATGAATTGTTTTTTTTTGTATATACAGAAATTCCCCACGAAAACAGTATGATTCGAAAAAAATGTCCGCTTGGCCTCAAAATTAGGTACCTTGGACCCGTAATTTATCCTTTGGGCAATAGGATAACCTACGCTATGTTAGATGTTAGGGTAGTTAAAAAATGGCAATTTTCGTCGATTTTCGCAAAAATCGATTTAAAAAAAAAAACTTAATTCCACGCCATTTTAACCGGTTTTAGCTCTCTTGGACGCAAATGAAATGTAATTGATTGGGATTTTAGGTAAATATATGAGTTTCAAAAATCTAGCGTTATATTTGAAAAGGTCGTATGAAAACTTAAAATGCGGTTTTGGAGGTCTCGGGACCAAACAGTCTATATTTGAAAATATTTCTATGGAATTCCTTAGACATATTAGAGATATGATTTATTGAAAAAATACTGGGGTTTTAGGCCCGCCGCGCGCTGAAACGGAAAGATGACGAAAACGGGAAAAATCAACCTTTTTCACTAAAACTGCGATAACATCAAAATTTTAGCGATGACGATGACGATGATTTTTAGGATGCAGTCATCAGGAGTGACATTGGGTCTGGGGGGTGAGATTGGGTCATACAAATTTCAGCATTTTTGTAGAACCCAATCTCACCCCCAGACTCAATTTCACCTCTGATGACGGTACCAGAAGTTGCGTCTTTCATTTTAGGAAAATTTTCATATGTTTGGCAGGTTAAGATTTCGGTCCTATTTCTATCCAATTCGCCAATTTCCACTCATTGTTCTCCTATTCAAACATGGATACAAAACGGAAACATGTTTTTTTGTAAAAAGTTTGCATTTTGTGGAAAGAGAAATTTTCCAATGCTACTTGTCATTGTTTATATAGCAAACGTTATCAATTCCTACGCAGAGTTTCATTCATGATGGATATTTATTACAGGTTATCGAGACACAGGAAATTCCATCAAAACTCTATTTTTTTCTGACAAACTACAAGAGTTCACCGACAAAGAATATGAACGTAAATGTAATGAAAATACTTACCCAATAAAAGTTCAAACTCAGTCTGAGGGTTCTTATTACTTGAGTAAGTGTGTTATGTTTTAAGATATTTCGAAAATGATAACGTTTTTTTTACAGATAAGACTATAGGTGCACAAGAAAACAGTTCAAGTTCATTTCTTAATAATTTTCAACCGCAAACCAACAGTGAGGATGTAGATAGAAAGTTTCTGAATTTTAATCCTGAACAAATTCAATGCATGTGTGAAGCTCTGCAGCAACAAGGTGATGTCGAAAAGCTTACATCTTTTTTGTGGAGTATTCCACAGAATGAGATCATCAGCAACAATGAAAGTTTGCTCAGAGCCCGATGTCTCGTGGCTTATCATCGAGGATCATTTCATGAGCTCTATGCGTTATTAGAATCTCATTTTTATTCCCCCAAACACCACTCGGATCTGCAAAACTTATGGTTTAAAGCTCATTACCGTGAGGCTGAGAAAGTCAGAGGAAGGCCCTTGGGTGCTGTAGATAAATATAGATTACGAAAAAAGTACCCCTTACCAAAAACTATTTGGGACGGCGAAGAAACAGTTTACTGCTTCAAAGAAAAAAGTCGCAACGCGTTGAAAGACTGCTACACACGGAATCGATACCCAACACCAGATGAGAAGAAAACCCTAGCCAAAAAAACAGGACTCACACTGACCCAAGTGTCCAACTGGTTTAAGAATCGAAGACAACGCGACAGGACGCCACAAGCAAGGCCGTAAGTATTCTAGAGCTACATAATACACACGTGTTTATAATTAGGCCTGTAACTAACAACACAAGCGTGTCAAAATGAATGTGAAGGTTGCACAAAAATCTTACAAGTGCTGTGAAAAATGCACTGTCCTCCTAATTTATTCAATCCTGACTTCACACATATGGCATGTGGCAACCACCATTCTTTAAGTTGTGTAAGTTTCTTTACCAGATTTTTTTTTCTGTTGAACATGATTTGAGTAAAGCATTTTCCATAATAGATCTTGCAAGCTGTTAAAGCGCAACAGTCTGTCAAAGACTTTTCTTTTGGTTTATTCAGGGTGGTTCATTCTTTATGATGACAGTGCTTGACAATTGAAAATAATTAAAGCTTTAAAAAACATTTTCTTTTCATTTTATTTTGCAGTGATATGATGCTGCCGGTTCTACCAGTTGCTCCAACGCAGGATTATCAAAGACTATTCAACGTTGCTAATTACGGTGGACACGCGTATCACACAAATGACATGTATGCGGTCCAGTAAAAATAGCTGTCAGATTCAAACGAATTATGAAAACCAGTTTGTTAATACCAGAGAACTTAAAACGTATAAATTATCGTCGTCAGTGTTTAAACCCATTTATAGAAATCAATTTTAAGTATGGGTAAATAAAAACTAAATACAAAGAAACATGTGATAGGTTAGCTTTAAGGCTAATTACTTAACGACAAACTATTGTCCTTACATAAGTTAATAAATGTATTAAAGGGAAATCTTTTGTTTTATTATTTATCTGTTTTTTAATATTTGAGATTTTTTTTAAGATAACAAAAGTTGCTTGCTTTTTTTGCCATAAAGGCCTTTATTTTGTAAAAGACTGCAATTGATCGCCAAAGTACTGATATGCCACCATAAGGTGCTCAATGGAACGTTAAGCTGTTCTCGTAGCTTTATTTATTTTTTGCTCGAATAAACTTAAGCATTTATAGACTTAATCGATAAAATCAGAATGTAGAAAAGAGTTCGCAGAATAATTTCTCCAAATAAAATATCGGCACCAAATCAAACATCGGAACAGTTGTTCAATTTTGGCAGAAATAAACGCAATTTCGTATAATTAATAGCAGTTTTCTCCAAAAAATAAAAAGATTTGAGTTTAGTTTCGAGTAGAAATTTTGACTTAGAGACATCTTCTCGTTTTTAGGTTTTTTAAATAATTTTCAAAAGTCCAGTAAAAAAACTTTAAAAATCACACCATTCCTAAAAATAGACTTTTCATATTTTTTTTTAAAAGCGAAAGAGTTGTTCAAAAGAGCCGTTCTTTTTAATAAGTGAACGAAAATGAGCGGCTCCTTAAAAAGATCGGTTTTGCACACCTCTACTTCTAAGTGATTTAAGATGTTTAAATCAAGATGGTGGCCGGTGTTAAAATACTGAAAAAATAAATGTATTTGGTATGCTAACAGGCACTCAACAACTCAAATTTGACTAAAATGGGGTCGCAGAACTCGAATTTGATGTTAAAAGTGAGAAAATAAAATATACGAAAATATATTTTCTTTATCATGATTCGATTAGGCTGGTACAAATTTTATTTAAATTTTTTGTCTCCCCCCTTTCAAAGTTGGCCCGAAAAATCAGGGGGGCAAAAAAATATTTTTTTCAAAAAACTTTTAAAATTTCAATGGAAATTGAAATGCAATCAGCTGAAATCAATTTAAAATGCATTCCCCTGCGTTTAGAATCATTTTTAGTATGTTTGGGTTGATTTAAAAATCTTTTGAATTATTTAAAACTGTCGATGTTTAGTATCGCAAAATGTTTTTTTTTTTGCTAAAATTTTGTTTTCGTTTTTTAAAAACTAATGATTGCAAAACAACTGAACTAGCGTAAAATGCATTTTAAAACACTTTTTCTATGCAAATGTTGAAACTGTAGCTGGCATATATGGCTTGTTATTATTTTTTTCCACTGAGATCTTTCCCAACACGCACGAAGCAAAATGTTCATCGTTCGGTCAAAACGTTCATTGTTCGTGCTTTACGAGAGAGAATTGAGAGAAAAATTACCATTTCCGGTCTCTTTTCGCTCAATTCTCTCCCAGTTATCGTCGAATTCCTTCATTTTCTTGACATTCGCGCCCTACTTCCTACTCCTTGATTCCAGCGGATAGCAAACGAAAACAACGACGACGACAAAAGTCCAAGCAGAGAAACAGCGCGTGCTTGTTGGTAAGCAGGCAGGTAGGCAGGCGAGCAAGCTCGTGAGAGAGTTTGAACCTGAGAGAGAGCACGTGCGTGTACGAATTGGAAATAAACATCGTTGTTAGGTAGCCCCTTACAGCTGGCCACGCAAAAAGGGTCAGTTTTGGGCGCTAATAACTTCGCGGGAAAAAATCCTAAAAATATGTTGTTTTCGGAAAAGTTGATCTAAATTTAATGAAGGTTCTACATTTGAGAAATGGTAAGAATCGGATAATTATGGCGCCTTCCACAGGTAAAAAAGTAAAACAGATGCTTTTCTCCATACATTATGACGATTTTTCCCATACAAACTTTAAGCGATTGGAGGGAGGGGTTCCCGTGGTACGAATGAGCTCAAATTTGGAATTTAGCCTAGTGATGGGTCAATCTTTGATTTCAGGGGGTAGCCCCAAAAAAGTCCGGATTTGGACCACCCTAATGTGAAACTATACTTACCATTTCTCCTTTTATTTTCGTGAAGATTCTATACGATTTGAAACAACAATCGTGCGCTCAATTATACTCAATTTGGCCATACAAACCACTTCGTTCGATTTTAATATCAGACTTATGGGAAAATTGAATCATATCACAAACACTCGATGCCCATTGTTTTTTATTTATTTATTTATTTATTTACAGTCTATGTTGTATTACGATGTCGCTAGTTGATTTTACTGCATGCACATATATTTTGCGTAGTTATTAATTTTGTCGCATAAAACATGATAAACATTCGACTCTTTTGTAGCAGCTTTTTTTAATATTTTGCTTTGCTTTATGCTTTATGAGACATTATTACAAATCCTTGTTACAATTGAATGCAATGCCGTATTTTTTGAAAATAATTATTATTTGCCCGGAAATAGTATTGGTTTTATTGAGAAGAATAGATTTATTTTACTTGATCATTGTTCACATGAATATAGTTCATTTCTTATTTGTTACAACTCAAAATATTTAATATCCTTTGATTTATATGTGTCAAGCGAGGCGTGAGAAGGTTGATATGTCTATAGTTAGTCATTTTTGTAATCAAATTAATTGTTGAAACATTCAATCGCAATAGCAGACATTTATTGCTGAACAATCAGATAGTAGACACGATACATTAGACTGCTTAATACATTGGAATATAATAATTTGGATCAATAGGAAAAGCCATAGTTTGCAGACAATGTACAACAAAAGCAACTGCTATCAGTATTCATAAAATTTAAATTTTATTTTGATTTCAGTGGGATTGCTTTGCTTTCGTTATTTTTTATTCTTGGGATTTTAAAATCATTCATTCAGAATTATTGATTTCTGCATTTGATTTTCAACAATTATGGTAATATTCATGTTTCTTTGTTTTGCATTTAGCAATCTCAACGGTTTTTACAAAGTTAACAAAACAATAATAAATAATACTTTTCATTATTTAAATAAAGTACGACTAAAAAATCTAAAACTATCGGCGGTAATTGATTACAAACATCGATTTTCGTTTTTTATTACAATCGTGATAATTTTGTTTTTATATTATCAGTTGTGCTTTGTTCAATTGTTTAACAAAATACTTTTAACTAAATATACTTTATTTTTATGTAAAACAGTCTGACTTTAACAAAATGAACTTTTTTTTATCTAGTACACATAACTTAAGACATATGTAAATAACTATCGCAAATATACCAGCATCTATGCCAACGATAACAGTATGGTAAACAGTTTTCATTTTAAAAACTTATTGATTGCATGTTTATGTCTTTTATATACAATTTATCACAATATTCAAAACTTATTTTGATTGATAGTAATCATTGATGTATTATAACAATAGTTGCTACTCAGTAATAGTTATTACTTTTTATTACAGACCCACATTTTTCTTCATCATGTTCGGAAGACATTTTCCTTGACTTTTTCGTGCTATTCAGACTCCAGGTTTAAGAATTTCGAAAATATGTTTCTTTTTATCATTAACAATATAATTATTGACAACAATCTTAGGGAAGCAGAACATATCATATCATGATAATAATAAAGATAATAATTATTTCAGTGCCTTATAACACCACGTTATAATTTGTTCAATTATATGTATGATGACTTTATATAAAGCTCACGCTACTTGAACTGTACTATACTTGGCGCTTTTACGAAAATGACAACACCATACTATAAGAAGTATCAATACTAGAACAGCTACGAGATTAGTCAGCACCAGGATCCAGAACTGGATTGTACTAAATGGGTTGCTGTTTGATTTATGAGTATGTTGCTGATGTGGTTTTTCAATAGTATTGTCTTTGCTAATGTTATGATTTGAAATTGAAAAATTTCGTTCAGTTTTGCTGATATCTGTTTCGACTATTGGATGATGTTTGGATATCCGAATACATTCACAGAGATCGCAGTCTCCTTGTCGGGCATATCCATATTTACAATGAATGTCACAATTCCCCACATGTTTACAAAAATTCGAAGCGTCGCTATCACAAACAGGACAGCATTCACCCGGTATAAGCTTATATGCGACACAATTTGGTGCCTTACAAGATGATTGCTGACATTTTACTTCACCATACAGACACACACAGGTGGTGCAATCGTCACTGTGCCATGTTGCACCATGTCTTCGGAAAGTGGGATGAAGACAGTAATTTTCCTTGCAGGGAAAACAGCAATTACCAGGAACTCCGTACTGTATGTCCTTGTAATCGGTGGGACTAGTTAAATTCAACGGTGTTTGTTTAGGAGAACATTTCTGGTCGCAGTAGTTTGGTTTGCAGGCACATTCGTAGCGAGGACAACAATACTGGATTAGCAATTCATCTTCAATAACACTACGTCTATGTCTAGTTCGATCCTCAGTGTTTGAACTAACGTTTGTGGATCCACGGTGTAATCCGTTGTATTCGATAGCACGCTCATTGCGGACTGCATTTCCAGCACCTTTCAAAACATCAGGATAGAAGCCCGTAAAATGACTGTTTACTGCCTTTGGGTAACTGTCTACTGGACATGGTTCCGGCGATGGACATGCTACGCCTCTGCATGCATTTTTTTCTGAAAAAAAATGAAAAAAAAATAATGAATTAAAAAAGCTAATCTGTAAATTTAAAATGGCCCTAATTCTAAAGTTACATAAAAATCGTAAAAAAAAGAAGAATGTACCTTGGGCATGTTGAAGCTACATTTTAATGCATGTATTTCTAACAAAATGATAACCGTGGAACATAAGTTCGGAACATTCTGCACACATTTGTACTTATACATCATTATACATAGACAATGAAAAAATCAAATCAAACGTACTGCCTTTATCAGTTCATTATCACTTGAAGAGATATACTATAAAATTTCTTCCGTATATTGCATGTTGCTCAGTGCCTTAGAAGACTCGATACTGTCATATCGTTCGAAATGGTTGGAATACGGTTGTTGTTTGCTGTAACAATGCTTGTTATAAATTCAACTTGTGTCCAGATAGACGAGATTGATTGCAGTCAAACTAACGCAGTCGTTTTTTATCCCCATCCAACATCTTGCCAGGGGTACCTTACGTGTTTCCTTGGTCAAGTGATAGAGGGCCAGTGTAGTTTTGGACTATATTTTGATCTAGAACGACAAATTTGTGAAGCTCAATCACGTGTGCGTTGTGAAATGCCCTATCAGAAGTGAACATCCCATTGGAATCCAGGAGATATAGTTAGTTTGTAGATCATGATTATTGAAAACTGAACATGAATAAAATCTTGCTAGTAATTTAATTTAGCCTTTTTTCCTTATCTAGACTAAATTTCATAAAAACACCACCTGTGCATTGGACATTTAAAATAGTAATTCCAAAAGTATTCTCAGATTAGTGCAGTCATGCAATTTTAACGGAACCCGTTCTGCGTTCGTTCTCTTTCTTCAAAACGAACTGAAACCACCGCGCAGGAGCCATTGCTTTTCGTTCAAAAAACAGAACGTCACTTTTTCGTGCCGTTCTCTTCAAAGTTTGGAACGCGTTCTGTGAACCGCCTGTAGCCAGAGGCTCTCTATGGCAACTGTTAAACTTAAATAAACATTCAGTAGAATGATTTATACAGAGCTTAGTTAGCTTGGTGGTTACATGCAAAAACAGAATACAAAGCAAGTGAGTTCGAATCTCAATTTTTTGAAATATTTTTTTTGATTGGTTGGATACCAACTTTTCGACGACGACTGAAATTACATTTTATACAAATCAAGGGACACTCCAGCTTGGAGACTAAATGAAACGGTTAAAAAGCAAAAAGTACCCCAACTAAAATGGAGACGAAAACTTATTGCCACCGTGATTTAAAAAAAATCAATGCTTTTTTAGTTCAGGAAAAAACTCTGAATACTAAACCTAATTGTAACAACTAAGCTAGTACTGCTTTGTGAACAGATGATTAAAAGTCAATGAAGTTCAGCTAGTCTACTGAGGTCTTATCAAAGGAAAATGTTGAAGTTCTGAACTGGGTTCTCGGTTCGTTTCAAAAAGGCCTACTGAACGAACGTTTCTTAGAGACGAGCGTTCGTTCTCAGAGCTGTTATTTTTCGTGTTGCTTTGTGAACTTGAACGAACGGAGAACCCGTTCAAAAGCATGACTGGATTAGTGTGGATGCTTAATTTCTTTTGTTCATTTCTAAAGGGGGAACAATTCAACTGTTCAAGTAAATCAATTCATGCCATTTCAATACCAAATACTACCAAAATAACAGAAAGTGTTATGTAATCTTCTTGAAACATCCCAAATTTGTTATTAGTCTTATATTGGTTGAAAGCCAAAACAACTTTGGAATAATTTTGTTTGTTATGCAAGAATACCTCCAACTGTTAATGGAATGATCGGATTATTAGTAGTTAAAATAACAAAAAATAATAACAAAGATTTGTTCGAATAATAACTAAAAATGTTATTAGTCTATTATTACAATAACAATCCAATGTATGTATGTATGTATGTATGATCTCCATACTCGCAGGCAACTTGGTCCTGGAATCGATTGTGAGCGTTAGTTGAACAATTCGATCTTCTTTTACTCCGAAATCTGTTTACCCACGTGCATAAGTTTTTTGCACGAATTTTAGTGCTACAAATACCGGCGCTAAGAATAAAAATAATCCCGTCTTCCCTCCCCAAGCACCAGAAATTTGTAGCGGGTGTAGGGACACTTCGTATAGACGCCCTTGCCCCCATCACGTCACTAAAGGTATGGAGCGACGAGAAATTAATAAGCATGCCCCTTAGTCGAACACCCTTAGTTTTGCTTCAAACTTTGAAAAAATTAAAAAACTGCATGAAAATGACAGAAGCAGACAAATTTGCGTCCCACCCGCCGCGCAACCTACTTCGATCCCCTGTTATTACTATAACAATCCAATAACAAATAAATCATAACGACGAGTAACACATCTTGTTATAAATAACATAAAATGTTATTGGTCTAGTATTTTCAAATATCCAAAAATGTTATCCCCAAGTTATTTTCGTCTGCTCGGGTTGGCTGTTTCATGATTCCAAGACGAGTTGGCTGTATAGAATCAGATTCTTAAAAAAACTAAACAATGTATGAAATAAAAAAAAATCGAGATATGTTTACTGCCTCTGTTCGCATAAATGTCCCATATGCATTTTCATCGTTTTTGAGTTAATGATGCAGTTTGGTTCAAAATCGTGTGCTCTTTCAAAAGAGCCTATAACATCCAGTACTTTGTTCTAGAAATCAGGAGGAAATCCAGTTTTTTCGCGAAAACTTAACACGTAGCCTTAAGTATGGCGTCATCCATAAAGTATGTCACGCTCTAGGGGGGGAGGGGGGGGGGGGTCTGAGCAAGTGTGACATTGCGTGTTATAAGTATAGGAAAAGCGTGACAAAGGGGGGGAGGGGGGGGGTGTAAATTTTCGGCTGATTTTAGCGTGACGTACTTCATGGATGAAGCCTATGGGACAAACTTCAAAGCTTGCTGTTTTTGCATATGGGACATTTATGCGAACATGGGCAGTTTAGGGCATACCAAAATAACGAATTTCATACAACACGGGAACATTAAGCGAAGAAAATCCAACAATCGATCTGTACATTTTTGTTCTAGCGAAAGTTGACTTTGCTAACAATCTTTCTTCAACACATTTTGAAGCACTGGTGAATTAGCTTATCGTTGAGCTAATCAAATCTAGTCATTCTTTAAGATGAATATTAAGCCATCGTTTGTTGGATTTGCCAAAGCTAGTTTCTCCGTGCACGGTATCAAGAAGTTCATTAACAAACACATCGTGTTTAGTCTTATCATCAAAATTTACGATTGAACAAAAAATAGAGATAACACACATAGAGACACGCGCATATTCAGGTGAATTGTAAATTTTATCAACCATTGAAGTCTTTTCAATCAATTTTAGAATATTAATTTTATAATTTGTTTAAATACTAATTTCACATTTACAAAAATACATTTCTCGATTATATTTTTTCAAGCGATTTGAGTAATAAGTTTTGCGCAGGACTGCCTAAAAAATCGCTTAATCAATCATATCTATGACAAAATATTTAAATCTAGTTATTACCTGCATTCATTCCAGATGGTAGAATGAGCAACAATGTAAAGATGGCAAACAAAATCATTTCTTCAGCACTTATTTTCAGAAACTGCGTTACTGTCACTGCAATGTTTTCTTCGAAAAATCAATATACACTCACGAGATCACTAATGCACTAGCAGGGTAATTAGTTCTGTAAAAAAAATTTTAATGTATTAAATACACTTTTTGTTGGATTCATATAATCCCTTCCAATACAATTTCATCTAGAAACATAACAAACCCATAACTCTAGCATCATCTAGCTGAGAAGTCACTTATTGTGTCTCGACACTCAATAGAAACTAAGTAGGAATGAGCGTGAGTAAAAAGAAAATCTGAATAAATAAGTAATGTTAAAAACGGCCCAACCATCGGATCGTTTACACTTTTTATTTGTATTTGAGCACAGTACACCTCAGTACAACACACTTCCGCAAAAAGTTCAACATCATACAATACCACTCTATTAGTTATCCGAAATATTCATGCATATATGGTACAATGCAGCTAGCCTGGGGTTGTTTTATTTTTTATTTATTTTTTAACAAAAGTGAAGGGACTTGGTTTTATTCCAAACTCCTAGCTTTTTTGACACTGTTATCAACAACGATATATTTTTAACTCTGCACAGTTCTCATAATGCAATCATTCAATGTAATAGTTTTTCCTTGATCTGAGTTGTCATAGTCATGGTGTTCATTCGATCATGTAACATGATCCAAGTATTTTTCAATACCTATCAAAGGAACACTTTTTTTCTGCCGAAAACATTTGTTTAGTTGTTTTAGTTGTTCATGACATAATTTTAAATTTTAGAACAACATTCTCGATCAACGCTTGTCACTGTTTTCTGACCGGAAAATGCTCATCACATTATAAAATTATTAGTTTTTCAGCTTCGATGGCAACCTATATCCAGATATGTCATAGCAAATTACCAGCACACAACCTTTCTTAACCAAAATATGCAGTGCTGATTATTATAAATGTATAGCACTGTTTTTAGCAATATCAGTGAAATCGACTTATTCAGAATTACAAAATTTTGATTTTCCCTCGACAAAAAAAAGATGAAGATTTGTACAAGACGGTTACAATTACTATACACAGCAAATTTACGTGCTTCATTTTATTATTCACTTCAAGGTACGATCGACTAACTGATTCAAGCGCTAATATGAAACTAAAAACACGATTAAATTGTCGCTCTTGGACCACTGACACAACTGAAAACATACAATATTTAACACATGAATGTGTTTGGCTTTCAATACAATACAGCATTGTTATGAGTGTATTGAAGATTCAATTCAAATGTGGTAGTTTAAAGGGTAAATTTATATCGCGTATCGTCATAGCGAAACTCGCTCATATCGTCACATCAAACTAACACATTGAAAGCTCTACTTGCTTAGGTCATCGCTTTGCTTGCAAAAACAAGCAATGTTTACAAATTCAACATCGTAAGGAATTGTACCATACACATGTCTGCGTTAGTAGTAGTACATTGACAATACGATATAAAATGCAAAGCTGTGGTATATAAATCACATTACTTTCTTCGTGTTGAGACAATTAAATGCAATTTCAGCAAAACGTGATTCACTTTAGATGAACCAGGCCAGAAATTAACCAGCATTTTCAACTGCTAGAACCTGATAACCTGACATTATGTGTGCTGTTGGTATCAAAAAAAAAATAACGTTGCATTAACGTTGATTTTATGTCGAGGTAAAACATAAATCTCAACATTTAATTTTCTGCATTACGTTCGGAAACCTACACACCTAATGGAACACCCCATCCCAAAAAGTAAAAAGAGCAAAGAAGATATGTTAAGCAAACCTTAAAGTGCACGGTTGATAACTTGACTTCAACATGGTATCTAAACTAGTGACCTTGAGGGCAGCACTGGAATTATGCTTTAAACCCATCGGTTCATGGGCAGGATCCTTATTTGGCTCTTATTGCTTTCTGCTTAATTTTTTTGCGATAAAGACAACGCTTCTTACAGCTCGTAGAATGTAAGCGCCGAAACCCATGTTAATATTATAATTGGGTAATTCTCTACCAACTCACACGAAATCGGGAAAAGTTGCCCCGACCCCTCTTCGATTTGCGTGAAACTTTGTCCTAAGGGGTAACTTTTGTCCCTGATCACGAATCCGAGGTCCGTTTTTTGATATCTCGTGACGGAGGGGCGGTACGACCCCTTTCATTTTTAGGCATGCGAAAAAAGAGGTGTTTTTCAATTATTTGCAACCCGAAACAGTGATGAGATAGAAATTTTGTGTCAAAGGGACTTTTATGTAAAATTAGACGCCTAATTTGATGGCGTACTCAAAATTCCGAAAAAACGCATTTTTCATTGAGAAAAAACACTTTAAAAGTTTTAAAAACTCTGCCAAGTTTTAAAAAATTTAGTCGTCGTCGATCATGGCCGTTCATCGTCACCCGCCACAGACACGGACGACGAAACAAAGAGAAACGCAAAAAGTAATTTTTTCAAAACTTTTTTTTCCTAAAATCGCGATAACTCGTGATGTTTATAAGCAAACCCCTTATGTTTATATATCAAAATTTTTGTTATTGTCTGCTCTACAACTTTGTAGAACATTGTTACACTCTAAAAAATAACCCTGCAAAGTTAAAAAATCACGAAATTTTAAAATGAAAATTTTTGTTCTAAATGAAAAAAAGACCCACCTGGGTCAATGTAGATTCGAAAAGGACATTAAATTTCCCTTAAAATGACATTTTTCAAATTTGTTTACTGTCAAGTAACAAAAATGGCAGAGTTTTTTTAAACTTTTTAGTGTTTTTTCGATGAAATATACGTTTTTTTTTTTGAATTCTGAGTACGCCATCAAATCGAGCGTCTAATTTTACATAAAAGTCCCTTTGACACAAAATTTCTATCTCATCACCGTTTCAGGCTGCAAATTACTGAAAAACACCTCTTTTTTCGCATGTTCAAAAATGGAAGGGGTCGTACCGCCCCTCCGTCACGAGATATCAAAAAACGGACCTCGGATTCGTGATCAGGGACAAAAGTAACCCTTAAGACAAAGTTTCACGCAAATCGAAGAGGGGTCGGGGCAACTGCTGTGTGAGTTGGTGGAGAATTACCCAGTTAGATTACATCGATTCATCCACCTCGGGAATCGAGCCGGTGACCGTCAGCTGATAACTTTTCCACACTCATCCTGATGTCACATAATTTTACAAGTCATCGCCTATCGTGCTGAACAAATCTTCATTTTGCAATTCGTTTAAAAAACTACTAAACATACCATGTGAACAAAATGCCAACATACTCAACTCAAGAAACATATTATAATGCTTTTCCAAACCCATCAAAAACAACAAGTCAACTAAAGCAGTTTTTTGTTTATAAAAATATCATGAAAAAATACTTACTTTCAGAAATTCCAATTTCCTCTGCTTTGCAGACATGATGACATTATCTGGTCACGGGAGATGTAACATTAAAAAATATATATTTGATATAGGAGTGTCGTAAGTTTTGATTTGAAATTAATAATGTAATGTAAATTTTGTTGTAACCGCAGCAAAAAAATATTTTTTAAGTGCTCTGAACTAAAATTAAATTAATTGTTTTCAAACAAGCTGACTAAACACAGGAAGATGTCTTTATGTTATTCTACAGTTTCTAAATTATTAAAAGTACCATGTATAAATCAATGAAAATTATGATTTTTTTTAATTATCGCTTACCAATAAAAAGTTTAGGAGACATTGTGTAATCGTCGTCAAAGTCTAATTCAGATTTCATAAGGTTTGCTGCGTTAAGTTGACATTCCTTTAAATAAAAAATATGGTTAATAGGAGGAAAACACACTTATCACTCTAAGTTACCTCTAAGTTTTTAAAATCCCATTTTGTGATCGACTTAGTTTTACATAGTTGCATTTCATCCCAACACTTACACTTTCGATTGACTATCTCACATCCTGATTCTATAGTAATAGTTTCAGAACAATTTTGAAACAGATGTGTACCCGCATCGATATACTCTGGTATTTCTAAAATTATAATTCATAGGCTTATTATACAGTTCAGCGCATATTCAACAATGGATCCCGCTAATTTTTATGAGTGTCTAAATTGCCAATGAGCAGGAAACAATGTTGGTTTACAATAAGACGATATCATATTTTAAGAATTAAGAACTCTAATCAAAGAGCGAAACTCGATTAGTTACTCACCTAGGCATATTCCTGAACCTCCTACTGGAATTTTCGACACACAGCTAAGAGGTGGTTCACAGGTTCCAGAAAAATCTCCAGGTCCACCACACGCTTCTCCAAAGGTACGCGCACAGACTCGGCAGCACCTAGGCAAAACAAATGAAGAATAGGTAAATTAGTCTGATTTGAATTCAAAATAATAAAAATAATCTAATCACGAAATTATGTTTGGTTTCGTCGTCTTATTTTTTGATAGTTTAGCTTAAGTATAAATGATTATGATTGGATTATCCGAAATCTCACAAAACCTTTGGATTATCGAACCTTGATTAATCGAGGCTTCGGATAATCGAGTACATTCCAGACTCTTGTATTTCTTGTCGTTTTCGTTTCCGAAACTGTCAAACTTGTTTAACTTAGGTATGTTTAGCCAAAGTTTTTAATTACCTACAAGGATCCCATACGATCATTCCTCTTCCTGGACAATCTTCTGACCTTATGGTTTCGCACTCGTTGGGATTACACACACATTTCAATCCCAATGATTCCGAGTTCAACAGAAATAAAAAGCATAAAAACAATCTTATAGCACTTGGTATGCTGGACGATGCAGTAACAACAAAGCCTCTAACACATTTGGAACTTTCCATTTTTTTATTATCACAAACTAACAGTCAGCATTTCTCTAGTAGGTTCAGTAAAATTATTCGATATGCACAAATTGATCTGATAATTGTTTATCTCTTTTCATTTTCATTACGATGAATCTCAATTTTTGGTTGCTAGTAAGTCAATTTCAAACTTTCTTTTTCTACGATATTTTCAACTTGACTACATTATTCATATTGATTTATTTCTCATTTCGGAATGCGAATCGAGTTTTTCTCGTCATTAGATACACAATCAACCAGCGAATGCAAAAAGTTCACTTGGTTACGATACAATGATGCTGGTTGTCCATTTTATGTAACTACTTGAACTAGAGTTCAATATCCTTGCAGAACTTATTTTGCTCCATTTTTATAGGTGCAACTAGCACCAAATGATCTGAAAACTGAGACTTGAAGAGTCATATTTTTCGGTATTGCTTTTTTTTTAGAGAGAGTCAATTGGTAAACTCTAGGCATATTAAAATGACAAAATGGTCCTTTGTGTAAACCTTAAAATTTTATGTAATTTTATTAACAGATATGTAAATATCACTTGTGTAATTGAAAACACGGGCTACTTAAATTATAATTTTAATTCCACATGAAAATTTTATATAAACATTGTCATACAATTTTTGGTTTATTTTGGACAAAAGACTAATATCCCTCGACGAAGGACATATCACGAGAATCACTCTCTTTATGCTCTCTATATTTTGCTGTTACGTTTCGTTTGTTGCGCATGCTCAAGAAAAAAAAATTAGAGTATCCTTAGCGGAAAAGATTTTGAAGCCAAACAGGACTTTTCTCATTTGAAATGGTAATTCAATTTGATTTTTTTTCATTAAATGAGTAATATATACACGTAATGGGAATATTTACAAATCAAAACTTAAATTTTAGGCAAATTTTGGTAATAATTTGCATAACAAGAAATATATTTTGAAATGCAAATAATTCATCCAGCCTTTGAAACAATAATGGAATAATGGGCTATCATGCTATCAACAACCACTTAGCTTAGAAATTTGTACTTAGCTTCGAATTTGAATCAATGTAAATAAATCAGCCTTTGAAACAATAATGGAATAATGGGCTATCATGCTATCAACAACCACTTAGCTTAGAAATTTGTACTTAGCTTCGAATTTGAATCAATGTAAATAAATCTGATCTTCTACAATGGAAAAGCAATCAAATTAGAAGCTTGACGTATGGATTGGAAAATTTCAAAATCTACGGTAAGTTGACGTTTCCCTATCAAATTGTAAAAAACAACTGCATAGTTACGTGCTTTCCTAAGTAACTTATCTATTTTACTTTACTTAGATGTTCTAAGCTAAGTGGTTGTAGATAGCCCATAACATGACAGAAAATTTTCTGAAAATAATTTAGTCGGGTTTTTTGAGGACCGGTGGAGAAGGATAACGATGTTTGAGTCGGAGTTACTAAAACGTGCCTTCCATTTCATTAGGGCACATAACGTTTGTAAACAAATGTGTTTCACTCTCACACCTTATGTAAACTGTCATTTGAGTGAAAGGGATACACTATTGTTTACAAAACGTATGTGCCCTTTTGAAAAGTTATCCGACTCCACAACCTGGACATGATGAACCAGATCGAATCATAATGAGCACAGATTCTGATATACTTCCATGCAGAATTTTAGCAAAACGATGCGACCACCGTTTGTGGGTGTACATAATATCGGGTCGTTTTAGCATTCCTTTCTTTGAGAATTTATCATCCTCAGTTTTTTTATTTCTTGTTTTTGTTTACAAAATTCCAGACGTCAAGATAAATGTAGCTCAAAAGATAAACAAGCCACTTATGCAGGTACCGTAAAACGGGGTGACTTTGATAGCCGGGGTGACTTTGATAGGTTTGCGATTTTTCCGCAAAATGAAGAGTACAATTAAAATACGTAAGGAATGGTTCAGAAACATACTGACCGTGGTAGAGAAGTGTTCAAAGTACCTCATGAAGAACTTTTCATAAATTTTTGAAAGGTTTATAAAGTTAGTTAACTATAGTTAAGAAAATGTTGATGGAAGTCATTATTTTAAACTTCTCAAAGTGTCATGATTTTCTCAATGATCATGATTTTTAATCGGAAAACGGAATGCATTTTCGGATTCTTTGGACAATTTTTCACTAGGAGAAGGTTAAATAAGTTTGTAAATAATAAATAATATGTGTTTTTGAAACACAGTTAAAAAAAAATCTCCAAATTTATAGGCATTTTCAGTTGAACAAATTTCATGTAAAATGTGAAAACATGTGATTCTTGCTTCGAATTCAGTATAAAATGCAATATAAATCGATAATTTTATAAACAAAACTAGTTTTAACAAATTTCAGGCAAAATTCCGACTTTTTAACAATTTTACCTAAAATTTATATGTATTTTGTTAAAAAGCTTATAAACTTAGTTAACTTAACATAAACATTGATTTTTTTTCTTACAAACTATATCAGCTTCTTTAGTGATGGTACATTTAATGTACAAATAAAGTTTGAACATCTTTAATATGATTTTAACAAGAAAATCTATGACTATCAAAGTCACCCCGGAATTAAAACTAAGAATTTTTAACGTAACTATTTTTCTAAACACTATTGAAAAAACTTTTTTTCCAAAATAGTGCATGGACTTTGTGTGGCCTACCCCAGTACATGTTTTAAAAATAATAGTCTTGAGAAAAACCTTACCTGTTGGAAAATATTCTAAAAACAAATTGAAATCCTATCAAAGTCACCCCGGTTTACGGTACAATAAAGATACGACTGGAATGTGACAAATCAACATTCTGCATTCATTTTCATTTGTTTCTCGTGAGTACTGTCGAATGTAGAGGTTTGATATTACACAAAATCGGCTGCATAGACTAAAAATAGAGCAAACACCAGACGGGATCTCGATTTGTCTTTAAAATTCCAATCCTATATAGTACAAATGAGATCAGCGCATATTTAATGAATAATACTTGCATTTTCACTGTTCCACAATCAGAACATTCGCGAAACTGACTGAATCTTTTCCCACTTTTTTCCGTGCTAAAACGAAACAAAGGAACTAGTGAACGAAGCTGGACTTGCTGCTACGCGAACATTCAAAGAACTCCAGCTTCACTCGAACTGATGATCTTTGGATTGCGTGTCCGTCAGAGGTATAAAAAATGGAGCACGGATTCGTGATCAGCGATCAAAATTACCTCTTAGAACAAAGTTTCACGAAAATCGATGAGAGGTGGGGGCAACTTTATTCGATTTATTGTAAGAGAGTAAGGCTTGCTAAGAAAATATCTTATCCTTTATTTAAACAAAAAAACAACTTTTTGTCACTTGATCACCCGTTGACGGGTCTCACGATATCTTAAGATATCTCCTGCAGATGGATTTTAAAATATTCTAACTGTTAAAATTAAGGAATAGTCATATACAATAATATTCAATCAATATTTAAAATACAAAGCATTCAAACAGATTCTCATTCACCTAATTCATTTTAAGGGACTGCCCCTCTGCCCATAATTAAAGATTCGGCTAGTATGCCTAATCAAGTATCCCGTGAAAAACGCGTTTTTGTGTTTGTCATCAATTTTTCGCCATGGCTATTTCAAACGGGAATGGGATATTAGCCGTTTGGTTTTTCGCATCGGCAGCCAAAACTAAACAATATTTTAGTGAAATTCAAATTTCAGAAGATTCGTTGGAACATCCTCTACCACCTGGAGCAAAAATCTCGATTTGGCCAAAAGTGGATAAAAGCCGTTTTTCCAATAATGGGCAGCTCGCATAAATGTCCCATATGCATTCACTTGCATCACTTTTCTGTTATTGGTGCAGTTTGGTTCAAAATCGTGTGCTAGTATTTTTGTTCAATTGATCTGGAGGAAATCCACTTTTTCACGAAAACTTAACACGTAGGCTTATGTGTGTTTTCCTCAGCTTGCAGCGCAGTGAAAGTATCAGGAACAGATGGACGATAAAAGGTCAAAGTTGGAATTACGGGCTCTTATCGGTATGGCAGTCCTGGAGTCATTTGGATGACACACAGGGATGATTTGTCCGTGTACACTTACTCAGTACTTCTACACAGCCGAATCAGAAGGTGAAAAGACTTGATCACACACGTACGCTTTCTCATTTGGCCCTTTCGCTGATTTAGTTTCCGTCCTTTTCAATTTTCTTCTAAGACACTAGTCACCTATCAATCTATCAGTTTCATTTCTTTCTTCTAATTTGAGAGTTTAATTTCACCGAAAAATACCGATAAGAGCCCGTAATTCCAACACAATTTAAGGTGATTAAAAAAATTTGGGTAAATAAACAATCAGTCCCAATACTGAGAAAAGGTCAAAAGACAGAAAGTAAGATACCAAATGCTCATAATGGATAAGGAGACCCATAAACCACGTGGACCTTTTTTAAATTTCAGTCCCCACACCCCCTCATGGACAATTTTTCAAACAAAAAAATAATCAATCGCCGACAATACCAGGCCACAATCAACAGTTTTTTCTCTCCATTTTTTTTGAAAAAAAAAAACAATGGAAAATTTAAGTGCTCGCGACACCAAAGATCTTATACTTTATGCTCTCTACTCTATAGTTATCAATGTGCATGCACTTTTTCCTTTTTTGGTGGCTTGTGTGATGACAGAATAGAAAATATAAACTACCCTTTTTAAGGATTTTTTTTTTACAATATCTTCCATATATTTATCAAATTATTCATCAAATGTATCAGCAATACTCCTCATCAAAGATTTAAATGCTGCTTCCAATGTTGTGGAGTGATGTTGATCAAGAACTTCCAGGCAATATTTCATTATAACTTCACAAACAATCTGTAATGTTTTTAATCAAAATTGAAAAAAGTCGATTTGATGGAAAACAAATGATGCATTCTTCTCATAATGTATTATTTTCCTAAAAACGAATTGGTATTTCGTCGTAAAATATTATAGCTTCATTTTGACGGTTGATTTTTTTTTTTCATAATAAATTCCTTACCGTCACATCTTTTTTGTGTACTCCATGTTTTTTATGATTTTTCATCATTTTGGACAAACTGCATTTGAACATAAGAGGATTGTGCAGCCCATAATCAATGAGAGTACCTGAAAATAAAACCGTGCATAGTTCTTCGCTTTAATTGACTGTTCTGACTACTTAATGATAGCACTTTTTAAAAAGGCATTAGATAAGGTGCAAAGTTAAACATCGACAGATTGAAAATTTTACCAATAAAATGCATAACATTCAATGCATGAGCATGGAGCGATTTATTCTCTCCTATTTCCGATGCGGTTTTATCTTGTGAAAAGTCAAAATAATTTAAATATTGGGGATGTTCTTCAAAAAACCTAAAAAAATCCATATCACGTCTATATTGCAATCATTATCAGTGCAAAAAAAAATCTTCGTAGGCTAGACTTACCTTACAAAAATATTTCTTCCATGTGAAATTATATCTTTTTTTACCAAGCTCCATGCACCAATTAATGCTACTTTTTGATGATTATTCAACCCTGTTTCGTCTGGTATACTTGCTACAATCTCCTCACTTTGCTCTGTTTCATAAATCTCGTTCATTGATATTTTTAAGAAGAAATTTTGCAACTGGATGTATAGTCAAATTTTGCACTGTCAAAGCTGAACTGAAAACAAAGGGCCTACTTATTTTTCATAAAGAAGAAAAAAACAAAGAACTTACCATTCATTTCTTAAAACATAATACCCCGTTCGCACGGGCGAGTTATAGCCGGTTTTAACGAAATGGTTATAAGTTATAACCAAGTTAAAACCAAACCGTTCGCACGGGCCCGAATGGTTTTAACGGTTTTAACTATTTTGACAGATCACAGCAAGCTGTGATTATTTAGTGTTGTCATTTATTTTCAATTTTTTACGGTGATACGGAATGATCTTGAGAGTCGTGGCCACTCTTGCGGTAAGGGCCGATTTTTGTGTTTTTTATAGGTTCCGGAGCAGGATTTTAGGTATCTTGAAATCAAATTTTCAAAATTTCGAAGTATTCTGACTATGTGCTTTTACAGAACTTGTTTCCGTTTGGGCTGAAGCTGGTCCACTGATTCCGGATTCGAACTTTGTCACCCAGGTAATCGCTTTGCGTTGAAGCAGGACGATCTGGGAAAACTGCTGTGTTGTGTTCTCCACGACCCAATTGAAGCCCCCTAGACCGTCCTGATTTTCGCGATTCGCTCAGGTTTACTGTAAATCCGGAAGGTGGCCCGTGGACTGCTAACGGCAAAGAAGGACAAGACAGGCAAGACTTCCTGCTCTACTCTGCTGCGGAGTGTTGGACGTGTCCTGTATTACGTGCTTGGCCTCAAGATCGACAGCTTTCTGGAAAGTCGCCTGAAGATCCGAATGTTCAAGTTGGAATTACGCCCGCTACAAGCTCGGGGTTGGCCGACCGGGTCGCCTCAAGAGAAATACCATAAAAAGGCTTCTCTGAAGCCAATTAAACATGTCCTCACCCTACTCCCCCCATCCCCCCATTCCCCCTCCCTCCCGTTTGTTGTTTCAATTATTAATGACGAAAAAAGGTTTTTGTTAAACAACAGACTGCGCGTCTTAGATGCCGACTCACGTGCATCGAGACATCTCCAGACATCTAAGACGGGAATTTCTTTTTCAAATTTCTCCTGGCCCAACGAGGCACCCGGCGTGCGCTTGTGTTCTCTCTATCGCTTTGTTGAGTTTGGTCTTGAGAGACAAAACGCACATCTGAACGACAAGTACTAGCTAGTACGCGTCCACATTCCCGAATCGACGACCTCACAGGTACTAACGTGGAGATACTTGTAACCGTTTGGATTGAGATAATTTTGAATAACTTGCCCGCCTTCCCTCGTACCCTGTAGATCGAGCCTGGGGCCGGCTCTGCTTTTTTCTTAAAAAATAATTTGATGACGTGTACCAATCATTATTGGCCACGATCAAGTGCTTCGCGTTTTCCCCATTTATCGCCATCCGTTGCAAGACCGTGAAGAGATCGATCACGAAGCGTTTGGAGGATGCTTTGGTATCGGCATCAAATCGCGTGTGGAATAGCGAATCGTACGCTACACCTGTGCACTGCCAGCCGAGTTGCACGCCTACCGACCGCTGTAGAGCGAAAAGCGATCCATCTACTGACTGGGGACCACCAGCGCACGCGACCACCTGTGTATCATGCCCAGCGACGTCGTGATCAACGCTGGGCTACTAAACATTGCGATTCTGCCGGTCCGGGCTGCGCATGTGTTAAAGTTCCTGAAAATCCAGTCGGCGACTCCGCACACCACACCAATCCTCGATCGGTGCCGCCTATTCGAAACCGGGGTAGAACGCATCGCGCCCGTCGAGCCAGCGCAGAAGGATTGCCAAAAAAAGCTGTTGGCACATGGCACGGTACCACCTAGTAAGGAACCTCTCGCCTCTCCTCGTGCCTCTTAAGTACGACCTGAACCACCACACGTGGTGGCACTACGTACACGCACTGAACGCACCGCACTGTACACATGGATCAGTCCGTAGGAGACGACAAGCCAAAAGTCTCCGAGTCTTTTGACGCTACCGTAGCGGCACACTAACCGTGGGGGTAACCCTGAGAAAGTGGAGTCGATCTGCCGCAAAACCAAGGAGTTGCACACACATGGGAAAAATCATGTATCGGTGGCCATCGAGCCGGCTGAAAACGTCGTCCTCTTGCCACAAACCTTCAGCAGCACACCCAAGGATAGCCTGAAGGGCGGTGTTCAAGTTGCTCACCAGCGGCGCCCAGACTGCTGGCACCGAGATCATCTGTTCCAGCCTGCGGAAGGACGACTGACATTCACCGAGCAGAAATTAGGGTCAAATAGCCAAACACGCATGATCTCCCCCACCCCACAGTGTTGAGGTAGGTGGCCCAGAAGAGGGTAGAGTACAAGAGCAGCAGTTGACCACCCGAAGCAGGTCGAGAGAAGAGCAACCCGTGGTCGCGGATCGAGAGAATTGTCCCGCCCCGGCCGACCGAGTCCCGGAGACTAGACGCATGTAGCCATTGTTCCAAGAACGCGATATCGTACACGAAAGCTTCCAGGACAGCCATATTTGCTTGTTGCGATGGAGGATGTGCATGCCGCTTTGCAGGTTCTCAGGAAGGTGCCATCGATTCTGGTGATCCCCATCACGTTGATTAGCATCCGGGTTTGGATGGAAGGGGATCTTTTCGCGCGTCAATTTGATCTGAAAGACAAAAGGGCGAATGGGAAGTTCTAACAAGACTTCAAATCGCAATTAACTCCGGAATCGCCAGGTTCAACGGAAAACGCTCGCACAAACCAATGCTCCAGCGTTCGAGCCAATCTTCCGTTGAGGGAATCTGCAGTCAGAGTAGTTTCGCCATCACAAATATGCTTTCGGGGGCTCTTTTGTTTTGTTTCCCGCGGTGATCCGTCCGTTCCGTGGATTTGGCCAGTTCATTGAACGCTTTCAGCAAAAAAAAAACTGAAACAGTCGTCGCGAAAAATGTTGTTTTGTTTCTGTCAATTTCGGACGTTTGCAAATTTTTCCAAAGGCTACTATGAGTTTTCAAGTAGTCGAGTTCGCTTTTCGAGCAGTTTTAACTTGGTTATACTCTTAAAACCAGTTTTAATCTGACAGCTTGTTGTATGGGCAAAACCAGAGTTATAGCCGGTTTTAAGAGTTATAACCACTTTTGGTCTTATAACCGGCTATAACTCGCCCGTGCGAACGGGGTATAACAAACGATTTAAAAAATAACATTTTATTATAGTTTATCTTCGTACCTAGAAGGCAAAATAAATAAATAAATAAACATCAATTATCAAAAAATCAAATTATTCGCTCTACAGCATTGCCTTGGCGTTTTCGATTGCGAGATTCCTACTCGAAACTAGGTGTTCGAAGGCTTGATTGTTGAGGCAATTGCAAACCTCTTTTTACACCTTAGCTTCCATCCACCCCGGGATTCAATCTGACGACCTTTGGATTGTGAGTACAACTGCCTACAAGCGACTCCACCGAGACAGGACTCAGGGAGCAACTCCTATACCTGGACTGAGCTAACGACCTAACCTCTGGGATCGAACCTAGGCCGACTGGGTGAGAGGCAATCACACTTACCCCTTCCTCGTGTTATTTTGAAACACCCTTTGCATGAGAAGCATTTTCAAAGTTAAATAAGGATTTTTTTAATTTTTTTTTTTTGTATTTTCGAAAGAAAAGTTTTCAAATTCTTTATTAGATTTTGAAAATACTTCTCTACTTCTCAGTATACTGCATGAATTTGAAAAAAGAAGTTTAGCATGGATCTTGCCCTTTTTGCTGGTCCAAAGAGGCCAATTTTTCCCCCGGGGCATCTGGAACCGGTCACAAAAGTTCAAAATAGATTGTTTAATTAATTGGACACTAATAGAGCCTATTCTGTTGAAATCAAGACGTTTGAAATACAACATGCTAAACTACTGGACCGTTCTGGTCGATCCGGAATATGGTTCCAGTGTCAAATTCTGTATTATCTTTAAAATCTTGACAGCCTACAATCTTTTGTGTATAGCCACAACCACTCTACTCATACAACAATATGTTGCCTTAGATATATGTAAACTTACCGTATTCTTGCTTCTTATCAATCACTTTTTAAGCTTCCATTTGTAGCCACTTGGCAGGATTTTTAATGGTAATATCGTCGATCGTATTCAAATCCACACCTTTCAATGAGAACCGCATAAGAATATTATTTAATATATGGGCATAGCCATGACCTCCAAATTCAATCTGAAAAAAAATGTAATAAAAGATTTGAATTGGCTTGTTTTTATTTTTTAATACTATCAGGTTTACCAGTCGATGCTTTGTGTGGATATCATGAGAAATAAGGATCTTATCAGAACACCCTGCGTTTATGAGCTCTAAGATATGATTCAATCGCTGCTCATCCGATTGCATATAGCTCGTTGGATTTAGCTGATAGTATGAGCACTCTGTTCCAAATAGATCAAACTGACAATATGTTCCTAAATTTGCAAACTCTTGTAAATCCTCATCGTGTAGTAATGTTCTGTCTGCAATTAAATAAAGTAAAATTATCTCTGTGAGAACAATTATTAAATTATGTATCACCTAAATGTGACATGACACATTTATCTGCGTTTCCACCCGCTTCCAAGTACAAACGAATAATCTCAAAAGGAGCTTTTTTATCTCTGCCGGGATGAAAAGATACGGGACATTTCAAAATGCTTTGCGTTTCTGCAGTAGCTTGAATGGCCTTTTTCTCAAATGTTGTTATTGGCCAGGAACTACCAACTTCACCAATGATTCCACATTTAATGAGGCCACCATGATCATCACATCCAACAACAGGTACACCAAACAATATCTCCTTTGTATATAGATCAGTAAGTTCCTCAATGGTTGAATTTATCACCGAACCTGTCTGTACAGCTTGAACGTAGTGTCCAGTACCAGCAATAACGTTAATATTACACTTCTTTGAAATTTGATACATGAGCTCTAAATTTCTATTTAGTCCATGAGATGTATTTTCAACAATAGTTCCTAAAATTTTTAAATAGAACTATAGGCTTTTATTTTTATAATAGTAAAAGGTTTCAAAAATGTGACATTATTTTGCAAAAAATACATCAGTGTGAATGTAAAATTGACCTACTCACCACCACCAGAATGCTTAAAATTTGTAACATCCTTCAATACTGCCTGATGAGTTTCATCATCTTGAAAATTTATATTGAATCGGCTACTGTATGGATATTGACGAACGTAGCCTACATTGTTCAGTGTTATTTTATCATCGATATAATCCTCTACTCCTACTGGAGGTGATGCATAAAACTTTTCAAAATCCAACGAAAAATGTTCATGCGTTAAGGTAAATCCAAGTGACTTGGGATCTATAGGCCCACATACTGGAAAACAAAAAAATGTGATGATTATTTTTTTAAATAGCTTTTCGTACAAAATCTTACCGCTGTTAACAATTTGTTTCTCCATGTTTTCACTTCAAGCACGAAGCACAGCTATGAATTAAACTGCTCTGTGTTGCATCTATATGATGGGAATTTGCTAGCTCTTATCAAGTTTCTTCAGATAACGAAGTGTCAGTAATCTGTCCCTGATCGCATAAATGTCTCAAAAAAAAAAACGGATGCTCTTTCAGAAAAACCAAAAATATCTAGCCCTTTGTGTAGAAGTCTGGAGGAAACCCAGTTATTTCCTTTATGTATGGGACAAACTTGCCTTGTGTTTTTTCTCAGCTTGCTGTTTTTGCATATGGGACATTTATGCAAACATGTGCAGTAAATCATCACTGATTTATTTCAACTTGAACAATTGAAGATTAAGGGGAGATCATGGGACCACAGGAGTGCTTCAAAATCGTAATATTTATGTTTGGGTGTGCTGCTACCGACCGAGCCACGTAGCCCAGTGGTAACGCTTCCGCCTCGTAAGCGGTAGATCGGAGTTCAAATCCCGGCTCGGACCAACACAACTGGTGATCTTTTCCCTTCTGGATTCGATTGCTTAGTAAAGGGAAGGTAGTGTATCGTCACAAACTGGACCTTATCACAACACCTTAGGGAGGCGACCTATGGAATGTTAACATTAACCTTAACATGTTAACATTAAGTTGAGAATGAAATTGCCACTGAATCCGCTTTGTAAATGCCGGCCCCGATACTCTTCAAGGGTGTTCCCCTCAGGAACTGGGAAAGATTTACTTTTTTTTCTGCTACCTATGACAGGATTACAAAAAAGAAAACATCGTAATATTTAGGCTGTGTCTGCTTTGTACAAAAGTATGTCTTACTCATTTACAATTTGTTCAATAAAACAATATTCCGATACAAGTTATTTTCTGTCTTTAAAAAAGTTTGTTGTCAATTAAAAATTAAGGTATATGTAATACTGAAAACGGTCTGTTCATATTCGATCAGACGCGTGCTCATTACTACTACAAATGAAACTGTTTCAATGTGTGTGTTATATACAAGGCAGGTCTCATACGAACGTTTATATCGACCATGCGCACAGCCCTACTCAAATTGCACGCATATTGAAAATAATGAATGTTAAATTGTATTCAAGCAAAATCCATAACAAATCATATGTTTTCATCAGACAATGATCCATTGTTTCACAAACTAGATTTAATGCTTAAAACTGATAGAGAACTTGAAATGTTTGCATTAGTATATATAATCTACAGGCACGTAGCGAAGGGAGCCCCATCCCCCCACACAGCTAAAAAAGTAGTAATCCAGCTGCGTGTAAAAGGCCTGGGTGTAAAATAAATATTGCAATATTTTATGCAATTTGATGTGATTTTACACCCTGAAATATGTAGCCCATCAGTATGAGAAACCTACTTTACCGAAATGTCAAGCTCATATATGCGTTTATCCTTACTGCTTTTCATCGGTCTGATGGCCGAGTGGGCTAAGGCGCCAGTCCATACTGTTTGTGCTAGGTTTGAATCCCGTCGGTTGCAACTTTTTTTTGTGTTTGCAAAAATTGTACATGCAGTGTGTAATATTAAGTGTTTATTTTGACGAAGGTGATGTGCATGCTTTTGCATGCGATTTTACCATCGGATTTTTTGCTGTGCACCCCATCTTACCCTTATACGATTTTTTGAATTCATGTCATGTCGGAGAGAGGGGAGAGAGGAGAATTTTTCTCCCTTCCGAACTTTAAGATGTTCAGTTGTAAACATTATTTGTAATATTATCATTAGTTCGGATCACAAAACATTTAGAATTAACCTGGTAATGTTTGTTTGGCATCTTTGATATTCTGTCAAAATATTCATCCTCTACAACCTAACCCCGCTTTTAGACGGGCTTCGATCTAAAAAATCGCCAAAAATCCATTTTTCAATCTTTAAAAAGCTTCGGAAAGAAGAACTCTTAAAATTTTCGAAAATTTTAGGGTTGGAAGTTTAACTTGTTTTATGTGACTTTGCCAATGTTTTCAAAAATGTCATTTTTTAGGGGTCAACTTTGGCTGTGTTTTTTACTAACATTTCCTATATTTTCAGTAAAAAGAAGTATGCAGTAATTTTTTTAGTGCCCCAAACTATGCCTCTACGCATTTTTGTTTACAATTTAAATGATGATGGGGACATTCTATAGCAGAAAATGTGAAAAAATAAGCAAAAAATTGAAAAAGTGACTGAGAAGACGTGAAAATATTAGATAGGCAAAATGTAATTATATTAGGTGATAGAATAAGCCAAATACTACCAAAAACAAGCATAAACTAAACACGATAAACACAAATTAAAATACTTAAAAAAAAACTAAAAAAACATAAAACAAGAGAAGTAAAGTTTTTCGTAGAACAAAAGTTGCTCAGAATGACCTCCTGAACACGGGAAAAATAAAAAACATATTTTTTTGCCCCCTGATTATTTAGGCCAACTGTAAAGGGGGGGGGGGGGTTGATATAAACTTTGAAAAATATTTGCAACGGTCTTAGTTTTGTTAAGTACTTCAAAAATTATACTCAACAAATATTTTGGTATATGCAAAAAAGGGTTGGCTGTGCAAATGAAAATGAAAAAAACTGCGGAAATAAATACAAACAGGAACTTTTTCGGTGACTGACAATTTCGCATTTTCGCACATTTTGTTCAGTCCTTTGGAATTTGAGCCACAATTTTCTCTCGGTACTTTATAGTTCTATTTCGGACTGGTTTTGTTGCTATATATTTAAAGATCAAATTAGGAAAAGCCATAATAATTAATTTTTGCATTTCGAGCAAAATTATGGTTCAAACGCGTCCATTTTTTCTACCTGGAAAAATACATTATGCACAACCACTACGGAAGCCTGCCTACCTCTCTGTTAACATAAAAGCCAATATTTAGGTAGTTCATATAACCGTTTAAGCGTCCCCTTACAAAATGGCGATTGAGATGCTTTTGCTACATGGGCAGTCGCATTCGATATTTCTCGACAGATTCTCTTTGTCTTGAATGCTGAGTGGTTGTTAGTTTCGCTGCTTTGCAGAGCATTACTACATTTTCTTAAATAAATTTCTCTTAAACAGATTAATACTGTTTTAAAGTGCAGTTCAAAGTATTATTTGCGGGTTATAACAATGCCAAGCATTAAAGTCTTAGAAAATAACAAAAGCGGCTCTCCCGAGTCAATTCATAACGCGATTGAAAGTGGAGGAAATGAAGGATTCAATAGCATTAAAGAAACCCAGCAGACTACTAATCCCGCTGTCGTCAACAACGGGAATACCAAGGATCAACCGGCGAATCCGTTGCAACAAATAATTCTGATAATTGAACACAAAATCCGTAACCTGGAAAAACGAAAGGTATGACTTTTTTTTAAAGTTTAACTCGATATTTCTTTTTTTATTTTCTTCAGAAGATGATTAATAATTTGTACAATCAGAAATTTTATTATTAACTTAAATTATTTACTGCCTTAACTTATTCTGGCTTGAATTTGCTTCATGGAAAGGCAATCATTTTATTTTGCACTGAGCCGCCATGTTTGAACATACGTACAATATGAATGGACTTCTGCTTTCCTTTGCTTACTTCTGTTGAAACATTGAAGCTTCATATTTTTTTTCTCTGCAGAACAAACTCGAGTCGTATAAAACCATCGAAAAATCCGGAAAGAAACTAACTAGTGATCAAAAAGTAGCTGTCTCTAAGTATGACGAATGTTTGGCCTCGCTGGAGCTAACACGAGAGCTTTGTAAGCAGTTTCAATCGATTGCAGCAGTAGCCAATAGAGAGGCAAAGAAGGAGGCAAAACGAGTAAGTAGATTTTTTATAAATGTTTTAATCATTCTAATATTGGTATGTGTATAATAGTGAAGTGTTAGTTAGAATACATTTTTCGAAATATTTAATTCAAAATATTTTCCACCATAAAATAAAAAAAAATATTTTTTTTTTCATTTAATATAATTCGTTGTTTAAACATTACTTGTGGATCAATCGCCGGCCGTGTGGATCAATCGGACCGCGCACTGGACTCACAATCCAGAGGTCGCCGGTGCGAATCCCGCGGCGGGCGCTCTAAAATACTTTGTGTAAATATGAGTACTCGGCGCCGTCGCTGCGTGCCATACATTCATACACTTAGGAGCCTAGGGCGGCGAAGTTCTTGTAGATAGAAGGGAAGACACTAGTGGTTGGTACTAGCAGTGGTGGCCGACAGCTATAAAGTCAACTGCGTTTTTTTGTGAGAGGTTAATATCCTAAGCCGAGATGTGGACTACTTTTCAACAGCTGATTAATTCACAGTTGGGAACAGAGTTTGTGGGTGCTTAAAGAATCGAATAAATGTACTGAAGGAAAAAAAAATACAAAATAACCTTCGAAATAAACAAAAATATATGAACGATTAGTCTAGTCAACATGTTGCACATAATTTTGTTCTAGCGCTCGGCATAGCCTTATAAATTCAGTGGCATCCTAAGGAACGATGTCAATAGTCTGGAAAACCACCACTGCCTTTTTTGCACAATAGGTCTATTCCCGTACCCGCAGAATTCTGCAGCCAGCAAAAGTAACTTTTTTGCAGCGCATTCCCGTTCTTTTCTACAACGCTCTCTTGTGCAGCAGTTGCTGCATGAGAACCAAAAATAGGGAAAACGATATTTACATAAGAAGCTAACCAGCAGAAGAGAGTAGAAACTACCTGTAGAAAAGTACGGGAACGGTGTTACTGCTACATCTGCTTCTCTCTTTGCAAGAGTTCTTCCTGAGAGAAAAGTAACTTTTAGTGCAGGAGAGTACGGGAACGCTCTGCTGCCGATTTTGTGCAGAATTGCAGAATTCTGCAGTACGGGAATAGATCTAATGTCTTCCTGGATATATAGACTCAAAAGTAATGAAAATACGTATGGAACATTTATGTTAACATGGGCTCACGGAAATTCAATTTCACCCAATTTTGTATTAATATTATGACAATGCCTACACAAATTTCACTTAGCCGAATTCACTTAAATATTTGATTGAATAATACAGTTTCACTTTTTTTCCAGAGCGCATTCGTGAGAGCTCAGCAAGAAAATGCTAAAATACGTGAAGTTTTAGTGATTCAAGATGTTCTTAAACGAATTTGTACGGAAACGGTGCGTAACGACTTTGTCAATGGTGAAAATGGAGCATGCAAGGTTTCAGACGATGATTTACTGGTGCTTGAGAAAATCTACGAAGTCGTCCAGCCGAAGCGTCCTGAAAACACTGCAGAGCCAACGTTTGTCACTACAATTAAACAAGCAGCGGATCATTTGTCGGCTATTGTTGATGGCAGAAACAAGTCGTTCAATGAATCTACTTATGGATCCATTAAAAATGTCATCGATGAGATTCAAAACTGCGGGTATTTTGAGAAAGATTTGATTGTCGTTGAAGAACAACTTGAGGCTGACAAGGATGGAAAAACTACCCCAGCAGATACAAACGAACCTGTTGATGAGATTAAACCAAACGATATTTGTGCGAACGTCGATGCTGAGAATTTGAAACCATCAATTATTGCCGATACAGATATTACTTCAACAAACAGCAATGAAGTAAACAGATCGTATGGATTTACAGAGGCACCAGCAGCTGAAGCAGTGCCTACTCCATCCTTTCCAATTCAACAATCTTCGTTAAGGAATAATTCGGCGCCATTTTCTAATTCCACTGACACTTGTTCTATACTGGCAGCACTTATTCCACCTTCCAATTCTACGAATAGTGCGAACTGTGGAAATGCGCAAACAAACGCTATAAATATTCAACATGCTGCACCAGTAATTCCCTCTGGACCTGTGGCAGTCTCACCGTTGCAATCAGTTCCAGGACAACAACTAAGTGCAACTACGGTGCAAGCAGTTGAGCATGCCTATTTCAAACAGCATTACATTCAACAGCAAATGCGACCAATTCACGAAGTTATTGGCACTGCCAATTTTTATTTTTTGCAAGAGTCTGAAATCGACAAGCCAGATATTGTTGCAACACCGGGTCGTTATGAGAATACCTCCGTCATCCCAAACGATTTGGCAACATCTAAACCAGTAGTTCCGAAGCAACAACAGCAACCATCTCAAATGAATCTAAATCATTTGAATAGCTCAACAAACATGCAGCCAAATAATCAATCAACAATTAAACCCAACCACCCGGCAAATTCGTCAACTCAACATCAGCTACCGTCAGAAACGTTGCAGTCATCTACATTCAGCAACCAACCTTTTATAACCGCCGGTGGCAGTACCTTTAATCACATGCATCCACAAAGTGGCCAGCACACAAGTGTGAAACAGCAAACGACCGTCAAACCACTGATTGTTTCGAAAACAAATGAATTGAACCACATTCCAGGATTTACGTCGTGTAACACAACTGTTGTTTCAACGCAAACTGTTCTCCCAAATGCTCAAAACATGAACCACGTACAGGCACAGCCGCAGCATCAGCAGCAACAAATACTACAAAACCACGCACAAGTTCAAAGACAGCCTGAGCAAAACGTAAAAATGAACCAAACTGCCGGGAATGCAAATCAAACAAGTTCAATTTTGAGTTCTTCTTTTAACTCCAGTATTCAACAGTTTCCTTCACTTATGCAAGGAATGCACGATTCAACCAACACTGTAGGAACAAACATAGTCCAAAAAATGTCAACACTGGTAGTTGATACTCCAACAGAAAAGCTCAAATCAGCAATGAAATTATCAGAAAATTTAGTTATCAATCAGCCAACAAAAACCATGCAGCAGACAAAGCAACGTGATGAATGGAACGGTAGCACCGATTTTACCGCAACATTGGCCAAGCCCGATGAGCAATGGACGAGCAGTCCTGTGCTTATAAATTCCAGCGGCGAAAACTGTACTCTCGATAACAGTCAATTTGTTTTATCAAGGCAATCGCATCACCAAAAACCCCAATCAAACTCAAGTAGTTCAGTTGGTACTGGTGTTCCGAATCGGTTAGAGCACAATGGAACCACAACAACTAACTTTGTATCAAACAGTAATAGCATTCACGATACTAAAGCTAATCATTCGCAGCCACGATTTACAGCAGATAATGAAATGAACAATACGACGTCAACATTTTTTAAAAACAACGAAAGATATTATCAGCAAAACAACAGTAACAGTTTTGGATCTAATAAAACAAATTCTTCGTATCACCAACGAAGTTCTATGTTCAAAAGCCGCCCGGAAAGTAATGGAAATGGAACGGCACGCAGTAGTGGATTTGGACCGATGGGAGCAGGAGTGAATAATCAAACTGCGGGTACAAATAACAATAATGATGGAATTGTAGACTATCGTTCAAATCGTCCTGTGAATAGTACCCGAAACACAGGACCACCTACCAACGCCCGATCGGTAATTATCTATTTAGATTACACAATTACGTGAATATGCAAGTACAAAAATCATAGCAAAACAATGTAATTTGGCCAAAACCCAAGTGTCTATCCAGCTCGTTCCTAAAGCAAACATCAAATAACTCTTTGTTTACACTTCGTGTTTGGGTCCTTCACAATTGTTTTGCTTTGATTTTATGAAGACCCGACGTCTTAGTTCTAATGTGTTTGATTTAATAGAGTTTTATTTAATATTGTAGCAACGTAACCATTCCGGAAACGGCAATTATGGAGGACCGAGAGGAAGTTCTGGCTCAAATTCTAGAGGACAGTCCACACTGAACGCGTAAAACACACAACCCACCCACATAAATATTACGAATGCTACAATGAAATATCCCTTATCAATTTCTCAATGGTAATACATACTTGATATGCACGTGCATGGTTGCTGTATTTGTATGGTAGGTGAACTATTTCAGAAATTCTGGCATAATAAAAATGACAAATTATGAAGATTAATAAAATACATCATATACCGTATTATACTAAATATTGCTTTTCATCCAGTTATGCATACAGTAATAATGAAAGCCGTTGAATAAACACTTTGAGTGTAAAATGCAAACAACATATTTTTTTCTGATGCCGAAATCTGATATAATGATGTTCCACCAGTGCGAGCGAATGGTTGTGTTTTTGTGCAGAGTTAAAAAAATCAGGATTTTGGATGGTGATTATGCAGTAGGATGTAACAAAAATGACTTTTTGGCGGGCATTCAGGGGTTTGTTCCGGTGGGCATACTGAGCCTAAATCCCAAATATGAGCTTGATTGGACGTCACAGGAGCTGGCGCTCCGCCCTTCAATTTTAAATGGGATTTAACCCGTAAAAAAAGATTTTTTCAAAAATGTCACTTTTTGAGGCATTTTGGCCACCAATGCGTTAACCAAAAACATCACTGGTGTGTAGGCCAGATCGTTGCGCATCTTTTGGTATATATAACATTGAAGTTTGGAGCATCCTGGAGCTCGGTACAGACCTTCAAAGTTTGGCATTTTTTCAAAAAATCGGCCCCGGCAAAAAAGATATGCGTCGCACCTCGCGACGCCCGAGACGCCATTTGATTTTGCTTGGACCGATTTTTCGAAAAAATGCCAAACTTTGAAGGTCTATACCGAGCTCCAGGATGCTCCAAACTTCAATGTTATATATACCAAAAGATGCGCAAGGATCTGGCCTACACGCCAGTGATGTTTTTGGTTAACGCATTGGTGACCAAAATGCCTCAAAAAGTGACATTTTTGAAAAAATCTTTTTTTACGGGTTAAATCCCATTTAAAATTGAAGGGCGGAGCGCCAGCTCCTGTGACGTCCAATCAAGCTCATATTTGGGATTTAGGCTCAGTATGCCCACCGGAACAAACCCCTGAATGCCCGCCAAAAAGTCATTTTTGTTACATCCTATTATGCAGGTTAATTTTTTTTGTGTGCTTTTGTGTCGTTATTCGTATGGGGTGAGTGATTGTGGTAATCGAATAATAGCATCATTGGTGCGCTGGAAGTGGGGACGCGAAGTTGTGATTATGCAGGTTAATTTTTTTGTGTGCTTTTGTGTCGCTATTCGTATGGGGTGAGTGATTGTGGTAATCGAATAATAGCAGGCCTTACTGAATTATATGTGTCTTGAGCGTAATTTTCGTTGAGTAATTGGTGTTTTTTTGTGAAAAAGCCATTTCTATATAATGATCGAAAGACGCACTGACACTTTGGATTAATTAATAGTGGAGTGAAATAATTGTGAGTGAGTGATTTTGTGTGTTAACCAGAAAGACCTTCCCATAGCATCGTTGCTCGGAAGGCTCGCCGACGGGTCAGTTATGAAAGTCCTCCCCATAGCATCGTAGCTCGGGAGGCATCGAAAAGCCAATACCTTATCCTACTAACCCAAAAAAATAATAATCACGTGATGCTTGAAGGAGATGCTGTAGATTCAACGGTCTCAAGCGGTATCAACAAGTATATAGCGAAAAACTGTGTGCTTGATGAGTCTGCAACTTCAACTATCGGACTAACATTCCTCCCTTTCGTTGAACTGCAGGCTTCTTGGGAGGGCGCCGGTATTGACTAATAAAGTAGGGATCTTCAGAGGTTAAACAGTGAACGGATGGTTGGCTCCCACTAATCATTTTTGATTCATTGTTTAACTTCAGCTGATCTGTCAATAACGGAGTAGCAGCTCATTGGCAGTCAACCATGCTCATGCTCATGCTCTGAGTTAAAAAAATCAGGATTTTGCATGCATTAAAATTGAAAAGTGGCATAGGCTAAGTTGTGAATGGTGATTGTTTGTGATTTTGATCGGTTTGTTAGATTGAAAACTGCTCAAAAAAGTCCCTCCTTTATCATCGTTGATCGGAAGGCACGCCGTCGGATGAGTTCTGCTAGGTATGCTAGGGTGTTAAATACAGAGTTCGGTAGTAGCAATTGAAGTGATCCGTGGTGCAAACATACACCAGCAGGGAAAGCGTGTTTGTGAAATAATTATTCGGTGACTTTTTGTTTGCATGTTTTTTTAGTTATACGAAAATTTCTCTTTTATTTTGTGCGTTTGTGATACAAATTTTCCTGTGTTTTTTAAAAGCCTTCCTATACCACCGTTGATCGGCAGATGTTCATATCAATCAAACCTTCTGCAATATATCGTGGTGCAAATTATTTGGGAAGGCCCCTGGACGAATAAAGTAGGAATCTTTTTTTTATTAGGTATTTTTCGGTGCTGGGGTTAGTAGGGATGGGACTGATGTTAAAGACAAGGCGTGGGAAGGTAAGGGGGATTGTGTAGGGGTCTTGGTTGGCTCTGCTGGACTTTGCTGGCCTCAGCCGCAACTCGGTGTCCAGCTGCTGGGGCGATCTTGCTTTGCTTCCGGTGCAAACCAAAAGCGGCGGCTTTGTGTGAAGGCGAGGAAAACTAATTGGAAGAAAACTAAATAGATATTTTGGAATCTGAGAGGAACTGATAGATTTTTTTAAATTTATATTTATTTAGATTTTCTCTTCCATGTACATTTATTCAGTTAAAATAATATTAAGTGTCCAATCACAATTGATGACTTTTCACCTCAATTTTAAATACTAGCAACTTTCATTTATTCATGAAATATTGTAGCATTCGCTATTCAGTGATTTCAAATGTAGGAGGGCCTACATGTACAAGAGGGAAAAGGGATACCTTTAATCTAACTTATAAACTATATAAAGAGCGGATCAATGCAGCTGAAGACTGCAATGATTTTTGTCGAAATGCATCAATTATCTTATTGGACATAACATCCAAAGTGTCAACTTCGGCTAATTGATGAAGTTCACTGGTGCTGAACCAGGGAGGAAGTTTCAGAATCATTTTCAGAATTAAGTTCTGAATCCTCTGAAGTTTTTTCTTCCTGGTTAAGCAACAGCTTGTCCAGATCGGCACAGCATAAAGCTTGGCAGGTCTGAAAATTTGTTCATAAATTAACAGTTTATTCTTGAGACATAGTCTAGAATTCCTGTTTATAAGTGGATACAAACATTTAATATATTTGTTACATTTAACCTGTATACTCGCCCCAGCAGCTGGACACCGAGTTGCGGCTGAGGACAAAACGCAAAGGCCAGAAGAGCCAACCAAGACCCCTACACAATCCCCCTTCCCTTCCCACGCCTTGTCTTTAACATCAATCCCTTCCCTACTAACCCCGAGTAGGCCGCGGGTAATCGGCTCCCCTCCCACTAACATTTACACACAAGATCCTCTGTAATTATTAAGTCAAATGTAATTACAAAAGCCGACTCGGTCCTAACCAGGTCCCAGTACCGAAAAGGACCTAATAAAAATAACTTTATGAAAAAAAAAAAAATAACCTGTATACTCACCTAAAAGTGGCAAGAAAGTCAAACATCACAAGAAGCTAAATTGTGCTGGTTTGACAGCAAAAAGGTATATCAAATATTAAACTGCTCCTTTTAAGAAGATGTTTGTAGTGCGTTTCTCTTCAAATTTCGAAGTTGGCTGATTTAAGGAAAACTAAAATCACAAAGTTTCCTTTAAATTAAATAAAGTCTGTTTCAATTACACCCGTTTCGGATAAACTCACCGACCACTTGTCAGTTTTAATTGAAAAGTGATGTCTGGAAACGATTTGCTGTTGCGTGTTAAATCATTACGAGTATGGGGTGTAATGGCGACGAATTTCATTTAAACCTCAACTCTTCATTTCATGGTCCAACTTTACCCCACTGCCCTCAAACAAACCAGGCCGGGCGCATAATCCGATAAACATTTGCGAAACGGATTACTG